>NC_056737.1:1549049915-1549062415 GCF_019279795.1 Protopterus annectens | reverse complement strand
CAAAGGTTCTGGCTCCAGTGATAGCTTACTTCAGGCTACAAGGAATTCAAATCTATCCTTACTTGGACGATTGCCTGATTCTGGCTCAAGAAAAGGAAGACCTTCTACAGCATCTGGAATATGTTATAGCAGTGCTAAGATGCCTAGGGTATTCTGTGAACGAAATAAAGTCCAGTCTAGTACCCTCTCAAGACATGTGCTTTCTGGGTGTGAGACTGAATACAGCAGCCCAGATGGCCTTTTTAACCCCGGACAAACAACAGAGTCTATCCTTTACTTCCATCACCTATCTCATCAGTCCGTGCTGACTGCAAGGACAGTCCTTCAAGCATTAGGGTTCATGGCATCTTGTATTCTGGTGCTTCCCAATGCCAAACTGCATATGAGGAAGCTGCAATGGTATCTCAAAATGTATGGACACAGCACTGCCAGGATTTGGACACTGTCATTCAAATAATACCTTGCCTTCAAACAGAATTTTGTGGTGGGCTCAGGAATGTCACCTAAACAAGGGACTCTCTGTGACCCGGCCAGAGGCGAGTCAGATTTTAACGACAGATGCCTCGGACATTGCTTGGGAGCTCATCTAAATGGAAAGTGGATACAAGACAAGTGGCCTGCCAGACTACAGCATCTACATATCAACATGAAGGAGATGTTAGCAGTCCAGTTTGCATTAATGGCTTTCAAGGAGTTACTTCTTCCAGGGCAGGTGTTGATTCTAACAGACAACACAACTGTCATGTGGTACATCAACAAACAAGGGGAACACATTCTTATCCTCTATGCAGGCAAGCAATGATTTTATGGGAGACTGCGCTCAGCTTGCAACTAACTCTTCAGGCAAGGTTTCTGCCGGGAGCACAGAACTCCTTAGCAGATGTGTTAAGCAGACAAATCATGGATCCCCACGAGTGGAAACTGGATCTTCATGTATTTCAGAAATTGACAGTGTCCTGGGGAACTCCAGACATAGATCTGTTCGCTTCTCCACTAAACCACCAGCTGCCAAAGTTTTGCACAAAGGGGTTTCATCACACAGCTTGAAAGTGGATGCTCTTTCTTTCAGTTGGAAAAATCTTCATGTGTATGCCTTTCCACCTCTGCCTCTTCTTCCAAAGGTGCTCTTAAAGGTCAGACAAGACAAGCCAAGGATGATTTTAATAGCTCCAGATTGGCCTCGGCAACACTGGTACCCACTACTAAGGAGTCTGGTAAGGAAGCCTCCATGGCCTTTACCTTTGATTCCACATCTGTTATCTCAGAAGGACGGTCATCTGCTCAATGTCAAGCTCCACTCTCTTCATCTAACAGCCTGGCATATTCTGTGTTGAAAACACAGCAGGTCTCAACTTCCTCAACAAGTTTTAAATGTGATTATGGAAGCTAGAAGACCTAGTACAAGGAAAGTGTACGCAGAAAATGGAAGAGATTTTTATTTTGGAGTACAGCAAAGAATTTGGAGATTTCTGAGCCTAATTTGAGTGTGGCTCTTCAATATCTTACTGAGTTATTGGACAAAGGTTTGTCCTTCTCTTCCATTAAGATTCATGCTGCAGCAATTTCAGCTCACTATGATTGTGACCCACCATTGTTTTCGCATCCTTTGTTCAAGCAGTTTCTTAGAGGGGCAAAGAATATAAGACCCCCACGAGAGCTCCTACTCCTGCTTGGGATCTCAATTTTGTGTTGGAAAAACTTACTCTACAACCTTTTGAGCCTGCAGCTACTGCTGAATTGAAATACTTGTCATGGAAGACTGCTTTTCTGTTGGCTATTACTTCTGCAAGAAGGGTGTCTGAGTTGCAGGCCCTTATGGCAGTAGAGCCCTTTTGATTTTCCATAAGGATAGGGTATCATTACGCACTAATCCTTCTTTTATGCCTAAGGTGGTTTCTAGTGTGGCTTTAAACCAAACTATTCATTTGCCTACTTTTATGCAGACCCCCAAAATAAAGGGAAAAGATTTTGCACACTTTAGATGTGCACAGGCAATTGCGTTATTATTTGAGCAGGACTAAGGATTTTAGGCAGTCTCAGCAGTTGTTTGTTTCTTTTGCTTTGAGTTCGCAGGGCAAGCCTGTGTCAAAACAAACTATTTCTAGGTGGATTGGGTTTTGCATTGCATTTTGTTATTCCCATCATGGCAAGGAGATTCCAGCTGGGATTAGGCCTCATTCCACTAGGGCTACTGCCACTTCAACAGCATTTCTAAGGGGTGGCAACTAAGGATATTTTGGAGGCAGCTACTTGGAGTTCAGTGCATACTTTCTCTAAGCATTATCACCTTCCTCTCTACTCTAAGTCTAGGGCTGGTTTTGCCACAGCTATTTTGCAAGGCATGTTGTCAGCCCCTGCTTCTTTATGATTTGCCAGCCTCCCTTACCTCTGCTTTGGGATTCTACCCAATAGTTAGGACTGCACCGATGTGCAATGAAGAACATAGTACAGTTTAGAACCTACCATAAATGTAGATGTTCGAGGATCCAGATGGCGGCAGTGCAATTTACCCTCCCCCCATGCCCTCTGTGTTTAGGGGTGGTTGTGTAGGTGAGGTTATATGCTGATATTTTTGTATATATTGTACATATTTTTGGTGCAGGTATATTGGGCCTTGTCTTTTTAGGGTCTTCTGACATCTGGGGCAAGAAAAGACTGAGGATATGGCGTCGGTCATGCGCATTAGTACCCTGACGTACTGACGTCAGTCTAATGTGCCCTGACCGACGTCAGCCTTATACTTTGGTATTCGGGCCGACTGGACAGCGGACTACCCCAATAGTTAGGACTGCAGCAATGTGGATCCTCGAACATCTACATTTATGGTAGGTACAAAACTGTACTTTTTCTGGTGGTCTTACCAATGTAAAAACATGAACAAGATGTGCAAGTGGCTGCATATACCACCATGGAGCTGTTACAGTTGAATGCTTTTTTAAAAAATACAGGCACATCGCAATGTGTGAAGCAGTATCTGTCACCTGTAAGAATAAACTTGCATGCCACACATTTGCCACAGGTAAACATCCCTTTAGAGCTATTAATGGGAATGTGTTGTGTAAGTAAAAAAGGCTTGTCTTTGCCTTCAAACAAAGATTTGAAAGTTTTGGTCTTTTTGAAAGAGAATTTGGGAGTAGGTCCCAAAATATCTCTAATGGAAGTGTCACTGTACAAAATTCTCCAATTATTAACTAAAACATTTCTAATGTTGTGCATATCTCTGCTGATGGGTAAAGCAAAACTGCATGACCAGCTGTTGTCATCATAGGAAGAACTCCTGTGGGGTACAAAACCATATGTTAAAATGGGCTTAAATCTGTTGTGCTTAATATCATTCCTGATGATGGAAGGGTAGGAAATTCTCCAGATGGTTGTTTAAACTGTTTTTTAATAAATGTTGTTTTGTCAATATTTATTCACCTAAAGGAAGTGATGTATTACGTATAACAGCTGATTTTTAACAAGGCTGCCTGTAGTATAAAATCTGGTTGGCGCCTTTTTTGTGTTTTTAGCCTCTGAGGAAGCTACATTTATGTAGTAGCGAAAACGCTATTTATTTTTTGCTTCAATAAAATTGCGTTAAGGCTTTTTGACTATACTGGCGGATGAGCACTCTTTCTGTATTCCTGATGCTGTTAACTAGGTGAAATGGATATTTTTTCCTGCATGAAGAGTGAAGACAAAAAATCACATTCAGTTTCAAAATTGGAGTCATTACTAATTAATCTAGATAATCTGACAAACTGACCCTTTACTACGTTCCTTTTTATGAACCAGGGGTGTTGACTATTGTAGTCCAAATAACTATTTTTGTATATCTCCTTTCTAAAAATATTAGAAGAGAGGTCACCAGTTTTTTCTTCAATAGATAAGGAGGTGTCTAAAAAAGACACAGTGGAACCCTTGCCTGCTAAAACAAATTGAAGGAATCCAATAGTCAGACAAAGACCTAATGAATACTTCAAGTTGCTTATCTGTACCCCTCCAAGCAAAAAAGATATCGTCAATAAAACGGCAGTAATGTTCCGTTAGTTCAAAACCAGTGAGGTGCACCAGGGTATCTAATTCCCATTCACTCAGTACTATATTAGCAAATGCTGGGGCCATTTTAGTGCCCATGGCTACACCTCTAACCTGTTTGAAGATGTTGTTATTAAAGTGAAAAAATTTGTTGTCCAAAACTAAATTAATGAGAGTGTGTAAGGTATCAATCTTTGATTTGGGGAACTTCATAAACTTGTATAAAAAATGTTTGACATAACTGAGCCCTTCTAGGTGTGGTATACTGGTATATAAGGCTACAACATCTAGAGTAACTAGGAACTTCCCTATACCATTAAAACTAGACTGATGTAACATATATGGGGATGGTGTTCTTTTGGTGATGCGAAGTGTTGGTTTTCAGCCAAGCGTACCTTTTGGAATTGTGGCCAGAAAATTCAACCTGTGTCTCATCAGACTCTAACACATTTTCCCACATGCTTTTGGGAGACTTGATGTATTGTTTTGCAAATTTTAGCCGGGCCTGGATTTCTTTCTGTGTAGGAAACGGCGTTTGTCTTGCAACCCTACCCCATAGTCCAGACATATGAAAAATACGGGAGAGAGATTGTTGTCACAAGTAGTATACAACCAGTACTTGCCAGAAATTCCTGCAGCTCCTTCATTGTTGCTGTAGGTCTCTTGGCAGCCTCCCTGACCATTTTTGTGTCTTGTCTTTTCATCAATTGTGGAGGGACATCCAGTTCTTTGCAATGTCACTGATGTTACATATTTTCTCCACTTTTTGTTGACTGTCTTCACTGTGTTCCATGGTATATCCAATGCTGTGGAAATTTTTTTGTACCTTTCTCCTGACTGATAATTTTCAGCATTGAGATCCCTTTGATTCCCTTTAATGCATTGTAAGCTCTCTGCAAACCATGGCTTTTGCTATAACAGGCAACTGAGTAAATGTCTGGAAAATCCTACTAGGACAGCTGAACTTTATTTGAGGTTAATCAGTCTCTTTAATTGATGGCAGGTCTGTACCCAAAAAGACTGAATGTTGTAATTAAATAAAAAGTTGCTTCAACAAAGTATTAGTTTTGTTTGTCTTGACTCTGTCCTTTTGTGTGGCCTATCTCTGACTCATTCCCTTTCGTTTACCTTATGTGCCGTGTGTGTGTGTTCTGAGCCACGGAATTTTCATGCATACACATCTTTGCACTTGTTTTTTTTCTTTTATCTTCTCTTGGAACTAACTGTGAAGGCAATTGTCTGTATTCTCTTTTCTCAAGTACTCTCTTGGCCTGCACATAGTTGCTAATCCTAAATACACCTCTGCACTTTGGATAACCACCATTTCTCCCCTGTAACATCACAGTATTTTACACAGAGGTGAATCTAATTGCCATCTGTTTTATTTATTATGGTAATATAATGAAAGTGCAGGGCTAGATGTTTACATTGTTATTTGACACTATACCTAACACACTGATTAACAGCCAGGTACAAATTGACTTTACTTAGATAAGGATTAAACAGAACCAGTTACAATAAAAATGCAGACTCTGTTTGTACCACTGTTCCACTCATGGTTATTGAATGGGATCTTTCTAAGTGCTCTTTGATTAATGTCTTAATTGTAGTGTACATGTCTTTTTATATGAAAAATAAAAGAAATATATATTACATGTTACTTATACATGTAATTTAGGTCTAACGAAGCTCTGACAAGGGCAGAAATGCTCATCTTTTGTTTTTATTTAATAAAATGTGGTGTAAACATGTAATACCAGCTTGAATCTTGTTTTTAATAAGAATGCAAAGTGATCTTTAAGATGGATCTTGCATTAGAATTTATGATGACAGTCTATTTTGATATTTTGTGTACCAGTGTCATTCCTGTAAAACTAGTTTTCCCTTTTTTTGTTTGATCTTCCTTAAGGAAAGTTTTTATTACCCCTAAGGCTAGAAAATTACATTTCCTTGATACTAGGTTTTGTTGTCTGTATATACATACACATATATTCATATGTATATGTCAGAAGAAAAATTCAAGCGAGTCACATCTGCCTCAGGTGATGAAAATTTCCTTTATTAACTGCTAACCAGATTACAGCAACATGTTGGCCAAGATGATCTCAATCTGATCAGCTTGGTTACTGACATCAACTTTTATACTTTCCTGTTACTAGCCAAAATAGCTTTTGTTACTTTTCCAACAGTTGACAGTTGGCTATGAAAAACATCTAGGATCACAATTTACCTCAGAAAAGAATGTTTTACCTCAAAACCACAGCTAGTGTAGAATGTTTACCTCAAAACCACAGTTAGTGTAGAACGTTTACCTCAAAACCACAGTGGTAGCTGGAATTTTCCAGAGTCTGCCTCAGTAAATTAACTCTTATTCAGAAGTATAGAAAACAGGTGTTATTCAAGTTCATAAGCAAACTACATCTATCATAGATAAAGCCCATCTTTAATAAACATGGTTCAATGACCTTTTCTTACCAACACTTCAGCAAATAGCATATTCATCTTGCTAGATGGGAGAAAGAGACAAATAATAATAATGTGTTTTAAAACTTTTTCTCTTAACATTTCCCCCCTCAAAACACTTTTATTTGTCTTTTTATTTCAGCAATATATGGTAAAAACTTAAGCTTTTCTTTGCATACATTACTTCATTTGCAAGACAAACTTTTAAACTTCAAAACATTTGCAAAAGTCACATTTCAATGTATTCACTTTCACCAGTCTGTTGCAACTGCTGGTATATCGTTTTCGTAACAGCAGTATCAACCAGTATTTGTAGAAGACCTCTTGTACAGGGTATCCAACAGCAACCACATACCACCACGATAGCCACAGCGACTCCGATGGACACCAGGAAACTGCTGATGAGATGACTCCATGTTCCAAACCACGTTCGTAGAAAGTCTGTAAAGGGATTATTTACCCCAGAGTTCTCTGCCAATTCTTCGGTTAACACCTCCAAACCTTTCAAAGCTCGAGTGATGCTCCCATCAGGGGCAGTGTTATTCAGAATATATGTACAACAGAAAGTCCCAAACATCCTGCAAACTTCTCCTTCTTTGGCCAGGAGCATATCCAATGCATTTCGATTCTGCTATGCCACCTGCGAAGTGGCCTCCAGTTGTTCAGCAATACCTTTCAATGCATCTTTGGTATAGTTCACAAAACGCTGCTGGTTATAGTAAATGTAGTTGATCCAGTCCACATTCTTATTGGGTTGAATCCAGACAAAGATGGATGCAAAACCAGCCGCTATTTGGTTTATTGCTTTGTATTCATCAGGCACGCCTCTTGGTACGCCAGTGCTATCGATGTAGACACTGCTATCGAAGGATTGCTTCGGTGCCTCTCTTTTTCTCTTATTCAACCACCTCGGATTTATTTCAGGTTCTCTTACGAAATTGCTTGCTGGAATTGGGAAAATGTAGAATGGCAGAATTAACTTTGCAAGTGCACAAGTTCCCTTCCAGGGAATCGTAAGCCTTGATCTGAGTTTGTTGTCTCCACATAACCACCATACGTCTGCCAAACTATGAATTTGGTTCTCCAGAAATGGATTCCCATTGCCATTCACAGTAACATTGCAATAATTTTGTCCCATATTACCATAATTCTTTCCTGTGCCATCTCTGGAAATGCACATATACGAACCTGGATAAGAGATTGCTGTAGGCGGTTTCTCAACTTTGCTTATGACAGGAAAACGCTGGGTTTCATCTTTGCATTTATCTTTGGTTTTGATGAAGAATAACTTTAACAGACACGTCAGATTACCTTCAGCTTGCATCAATGGGACTGTCGCTAGTTGCTGTTTACCTTCAGCACAAGAAACACAGTTCTCACAATGTGCTTCTCGGGTACTATATCTAACCCAAGATAACCATTCATTATGGTGTACGAATCCATTCTCGAGTAACAATTGTTCTTCTTCTGTGAAGGCAAAATCTGCTTTACTTGTAGCATTTTTAAGGCTTTGCACTTTAAGTTGGAGGGTCCACAAAGGATCAGTTCCAATTGGAAGAGACTCCGATTCCATAAACTCCTGAATCACTTTCTTGTGGTGACACGATGGTTATAGTAATTACTTCAGAACCTTGGAAATGCGCAATTTTTATTCTTTGTTGCCTGCTTTTATCTTTCTCTGGTATCACTGCACCACTTGTTTCCCATCCGTTCACATTTGTTGACCACCAAACATTTGACCAGGATGCACAGTCTCTATTGCACAAGTATTTTGCAAGAGTCAGGAAATCATTACTGTTCCATTTAGCACAGTCCAAAATTCCTTCACAAAGTTTTACCTTGAACATAATAGTAACACCTGTTTGGGCTTGCAGCACCACCATTCCTTTTTCTCTCACAACTGTTCCTTCTCGTATGGACATATTTACTTTCGCCACCAAAATCATCATCACGTAACAGTTCAAGTACGAGTTGAACATGGCCATCCTTCCTTTGTAGTCAGACTTTGCGTTCAGGGGTCCGATGGAGTCTGACCAACATCAATGGTAGAAGGAAAAGTTTTTTACAGTGGGTGGTATGAATCCATGAAGTCCTCTCTGCAATCTTTACAGCCGTAGGTGTTGAGATAAGTACTTGATATGGGCCTTCCCACCTGGGGGATGACCAGTTCTTTCTCTTCACAATTCGGATCCACACCCAGTCCCCGGGTGCCACGCTTAACAAGGTTTCACTTCTGGAATCTGCAAAGGAGTCATTGGTTACAAGAGACTTAACATGTAGCAGCTTCTTCATATAATCTGCCAGATCCTCACCCCCCTCATGTTCCGCTGGCAACAAACCTTGCCACTGCGGGACGTAATATGGTCTCCCAAACAAAAGTTCAAATGGTGTAAGTCCTTTGTAGGAGGGTGAGATTCGCACGTACAGGAGTGCCAAAGGAAGGCACACAGTCCAGGATCTATGTGTTTCTGCCATCAGTTTGCGGAGCTTACTCTTCAGGACACCATTGTGTCTTTCCACCAGTCCAGCTGACTGCGGATGGTAAGCACAATGGTACTTGAGATCAATTTCAAACACTTGACCCAACTTTTGCACAATCTGGTTTACAAAATGAAACCCATTATCACTATAAATGCGCCTTGGAAGGCCAAATCGGGGAATTATTTCTGTTGTCAAATGCTTTGCTACTGTGTGTGCATCAGGATGCTTTACTGGAAAAGCTTCTACCCACTTAGAAAAAGCATCAATTATAACTAGACAAAACTTTTTTCCCTCTGAGGGTGTCAACTCAATAAAGTCCATACAGAGTGTGTGGAATGGATATGGAGGGGTAGGGAATGCCTGCTGAGATTTTTTAACTCCCCCCTGAGCATGATACTTTGCACATAATAAACAAGATAAACAGAATTGCTTTGCATAAGTTGAAAATCATTTACACCGAAACACCTTAGACACTATTTGAACCATTGTCTGTACTCCTACATGGGCAGGTCCATGGCTAACCAATGCAGCATACCTAAAAAGGTTTGAGGGTAATACCATTTTGCCATCTGATGCCCTATACAACCCGTCCTGTTGAGTAATACCATATTTCACCCAACGACATTTTTCCTTCTGTGTTGTCAATGTTTGCATTACTTTTAGTGTCTCTAAGTCTAAGAGGTGTCCGGGCTCTAAATCATTGTCATGCAAAAGCAAATCATTTTCTTGAGCTGCCTTTTTTGCAGCCACATCAGCAAGGGCATTTCCCCTGGAGACGGGATCTTTTCTTTTGGTATGTGCGGAACATTTACATATTGCTATCTGGAGTGGTAATTGCACTGCATCTAACAACTGTAAAATTAAATCTCTGTGATTTATTGGTTTGCCTGTCGCAGTAACCATTCCCCTATTCTTCCATTGCTGGGCGAAAACATGCACAGTGGAGAAAGCATATTGACTATCTGTATAAATTGTTACTTTTTTACCCTCCCCTAAGGTACAAGCTCGAGTCAAAGCCACTAACTCAGCTGCTTGGGCAGAATAAATGTTTGACAATCCTTTTGCTTCCAAAACTTCAGGTTATCTTATCTTGCAAAAGTATAGTAGCTACTGAATGTGAAACTTGCAATTTTAATGGGTGGAACAAAACTAATGATGCTGAGGCTTGCACTGCCATGGCGGCTGCCACTACAGCTTGAACACAATGCGGCAATGCCCTTGCAACAGGATCTAATCTGGAGGAATAAAAAGCTATCGGTCTCTGTTTATCCCCATGTACTTGTACCAGAACAAAAGTCATATAGCCTCCCTTACAATCAGCCATTTGTACAAACTGCTTAGAATAGTTCGGAAAACCCAAAACAGAGGATCCTGCCATCAATTGCTTAATTCTATTAAATGCTTCTATTGCCTTATCTGTCCACTGTATATTACTTTTAGCTGCCATGGGAGTGTCATAGATCAGTGCGGTCAATGGCCCTACTTCTTCAGCATAATTAGGAATCCAGCTTCTACAAAAATTAGTTACACCTAAAAACGGCATCATCTCCCGCTTAGTCGTAGACATAGGTGCTTCAAGAATTGCTTGTTTTCTTTTATTTTCCAATTGTCTACCTTCCTGCGAGATTAAATAACCCAAGTACTTTACTTGTACTTTCCACAATTGTAACTTCTCTTTATTTACTTTATGTCCTTGCTCAGCTAAAAAACTAAGAAGGGCTAGGGTATCCTTTTTACAACTTTCCTGCGTGGGTGAGGCCAATAAAATGTCATCTACATACAATAGAACCTGGCTTCCCTCTGGGGGAACAAACTGAGCTAAATTCTCAGCCATTTCATGTGCGAATATTGTCGGACTCTCACAATAACCCTGTGGCAATCTGGTGTATGTGTATCTTTTACCTTGGAAAGTGAATGCAAACCAAAATCTACTCTCCTTATGTAGTGGTATGGAGAAAAAAGCATTGCTTATATCTATGACAGAAAAATATCTGTGCTGAGGTAGTAAATCATTAAGTAATGTATAGGGGTCAGGGACCACCGGTGCTCTTGGGATCACAGCTGAATTAACTGCTTGTAAATCCTGAACCAACCTCCATGACCCATCCGGTTTCTTTACAGGAAACAACGGAGTATTGCAGGGTGAAGCTGAGCATTCAACAAGAATTCCTACCTGTTTTAGCTGTTCAATAACTGGTTTAATTCCTTCCTCTGCTTGCTTACTTTGTGGATATTGGTGCTTACGAAGTCTAAAACCTGACTTTGCAGTTATACAAACTTCACCTGCTGTTTTCATTAATCCTACATCTCCTTTACCTTTTGACCATAAATCTACAGGCAAGGCACTTAATGCACTATCTTCCTCTTGAGTTAGGAGGATTTGTCATGCCATTTCTGTTTCCTCATCCCTGAGGTGCACACTTGGTCGTGCCCAAGTCACCCAATTTAATCTTTGTACCTGGATCTGTTGATCTTTCAACTGACTTTCAGACATTGTGTTCCAAATCGTTACCTTTTTCGCCAAATCTACCCAATGTGTCCCCACTGCTTTAGTAACTGAGATATGTGGGCTATAACTTGAGCGATATAAAGAACTCATTTCCTTAGTCAAAGTACAAGTTACTACTGTATTAGCTTGCGTATCCCAAAACATATCATTCAAAATTATCCTTGCACACTTGTGCTTAAAGAATTCTTTTTCAAATTCTTTATCCGGACCAAGGGCCTTATAGAACATTGTACAATGTAAGTGCGCCGCAACCTGCGGTGACCCGCTCCTAGATTTACTTGGAGCTAGATTGATCAACTCTGTATCAACCCTCCCCGGGCCATCTGAAATCAAGTCAAATTCTTTATCCGGACAAAGGGCCTTATAGAACATAGTACAATGTAAGTGCGCCGCAACCTGCGATGACCCGCTCCTAGATTTACTTAGCGCTAGATTGATCAACTCTGTATCAACCCTCCCCAGGCCATGTGAAATCAAGTCTAGGCTATACCAGTAAAACAAGTCTTGTACTCCCTGTACTACTAAGCCATCCGCTAACCTTTTTGCCTCAATACCCTTAAGTGTGGTAATTGCCGCTATTACAAACACATGCATCAAATCTCTTCCCAGCAAATTAACTGGACAAACTTTTGATATAATTACCCTACACCTAACAGTTTGGTTTGTTTGCGGATCTATGAACAGTAGAGGATGAGACAGTGGGTCCTTATAAATTTTCCCATTTGCCGCTTTTACAAGGACAAACTCATCTGTTTCGCAGTTCGGCGGCAGAACTGCTAGACCCAAAAGTGTACGCGATGCACCTGAATCACATAAAAACTCCACTTTCTGTCCTTCAACCAAAAACTCTATCATGGGTTTCTGATCTAGATGCATAGCAATACCCAAATTTGCCAGGTTTATGACTTCACAGTCACAATCCCGCCCTTCCATTAGAGTGTTTCTGACATTCATCGTAGAGAGTGTCTGCCTCTTCACTATCCCCATAATGAAGATGGCGCCTTTCTTTACTATCATATAGTCATGC
>NC_056737.1:1548899915-1549044915 GCF_019279795.1 Protopterus annectens | reverse complement strand
CTATCTGCATGGGTAAACTTCATTTGCTGAAAATGTACATAGTTTTGTGTGTTTATTTTTAGTTAAAAAGGCATGCAGAGTATAATGTTTGTTAATATAGTTTCCAAAAAAGTTATTGATTTTTCATTAAGATATATCATGTAACTTATTAAATAATAGCTAGTAATTATAACAAGATAACTATGTGCAGTATTTACACTGGCCTGAAATAATTTCAAATTTATCCAAACCAGTCAATATGATGTCATGTAAAAGAAGGGCATTCAATAAATTTATCCATGGAAAATACATCTATATGTTGATATTATTTGATGTCAGAAGTGATAATGCAATAAAGGTGTTTGAAAAAAAAGGCAAGTGGAGTTCTGAAAGTGTATTTTGTTTTGTATTTGACTGTTTTCGTTGAAGCAAAACGTCTTAGCAAATGCAACATCGAAATGGAAATGAAAAGGAGCAAGTACTTGAGATCAGCCTACCAAACATTAATATGTACCTGTAAGCTAAAAACTGGAAATATGCATTAAAAAACTCATATGTAATAGAGGGAAATGGTAGATCTGAAGTAGGATATTCATTTGTCTGCAACCTGTGGGTTATGGATCCGATATCGGATCCGAACCGGCATAGTTTCCAGCTATGGATCCAAGCTCTCAGCTCCTCCCCTCACCCATAATGCCCTGCTCTACCCTCATGACCTCAGATCTTGTTTGCCGCGCTGGTAACTGGATGTGGTTTCTTTAGCTCTCAGCTAAGTGGTATTTTCTTGTATAAAAATAGAAATTTTTTGCTTTCTTTAACTTTTTTGTGTGAAAGTTGTAGGTTCCCTTTGTGTATTGACTGTTTTTAGTTTAAATTTAATTTACAGTAGTATTTTTTATTCCCTCCCCTCGCTGGTACGTAGAGTGTGTGTGAGGCCTGTGTGCTTGTTTTAGTTTTTTGTTAAGTTACTTCTGTAACTTTTGGGAAGTTTTGACTATGGCTGACCAGCCTAAGTCATTCTTTTAATGCCCGAGTGTGGCCATAAGCTCTCACCGGCTGATGGCCACACTCGGTGTGTTATGTCTTGGGGTTGAGCACCTCACATCTGGCTGTTCCATTTGTGCAGGGTTCAACCTCAGGGCACTGAGGGAGCGGAGGTCCAAGCTGGTCCTGGCGGGTCTTTTACCGCCGGACTCGCTCCGACCCCCTCCTTCGGGACTCCTGCGGCTGCAGCTGTTTCCCTGTAGCACCCCTCCTGCTCCTGGGACTCAAACTCCCGCCCAGGACAGGAGAGGGATGCTTAAGAGGACCGGAGGGAGAAGCACCACAAGCGGCGGGCCGAGACCTCTGTTTCGCCCCGCCAAGCGGCTTCTCCCGGCTTCCTGTTGAGCGGTCTCCTCCTTCTCGGCTCCGGTCACCTGTGTGCTTCTCACCGGGTCCTGAGGAGGAGGAGACTGATCTCCGCGAGGCTATCGAGGAGGCATTCCAGGCCTACCTCGGTAGCCTCGCCGAGATCTACCCATAGCTCGATGCTGATCTGGACCGATGATGCGAAGGTTCATCCAGGCCCAGATGCAGATGGGAGTGTTTGCCTCCTCCGGGAGCTCAACACCCTTTTCAAGCCTATCGCTTCCTTCTCCGACCCGCTTCCCGGGTTCGAGCACCTGGAGCCGAGCAGCTTCGAGCCGGGAGGTCGGATCCGATAGTACTGGGTACCGGATCCGACCATGCCCTCGAAAAGGCCGGACCCGATCTCGGAGCCTGGATCCGAGCTCGATCCGGGGATCAGTGCTCCTTCGCGCCGCCTGTGTCGGAGCTCACTGTCCCTTCGGATCCGAGTGCTTCGCGCCGGCCCGATCCACTCTTCGATCCGAGGGGAGCCATTGTCGGATCCTTTGGTCGAGGTCGGCTCCCTTCGGCTTTTGATGTAGTGGAGAGGGCTCTGTTGAGGGTCTCCGGACCCCGGCACTTGCCGCTCCGCCCCGCTCCCTCTGCACTGGGCCAGGCTTCCACCATCCGCCCCTGGGACAGCCCGCTTCTGTGCCCCAAGTTGCTCCTATGGAGCAAATGGCTGCTTGAGGACTCCTCTGACAGCCCCCAGAGGAGGCTCCTCGCAAGCATACGCAAAAGGAGGCACATTGACTCCCTGAGTCTCTCACTGAAGACACGGACTTGGAGGAAGGGAAGGCTCCCCACGGTCACCCCGAGGATGTCTCCTCGGAGACATCATGGAAATGCTCAGATCAGGGGGTGGTCTGCCCCAAGTCTTCCTCGGACGAGTCCGTGTTCTTGGAGGCATTCAAACGGGCCCGTTTACCTCTTGGGTGTCCCCTGCCGACCCCTGGTGGACCTTATTACCACCAGGGCGTGGAAGGAACCGGACACCGTGGAGCCAATTCCCAAAGACCTGACAAAATCCTTAGCCCGCCTTCTGACAGGACCCATTGGAGAAAGGGGCCTCCTGTAGATGCTATGTTGATGGCGGCGGCCACAAAGAGGGAACTGGCTCAGGAGAGTCCTCAGTCCACCCACCGAGCAAGGAGTCTCGATGATGGACCGCTTGGGGAAGCGGATGTTCAGTTCGCGACCTTTTCGTGAGGGCGCTGAACTATTTGGCACATGTTATTCGGATGCAGCGAGACCTTATTAAGGAGCACGCTGCATCTGAGTCCATTTCGAGGAGGACAGAGCTCTGCACTCCACCAAAATGGCCACTCTAAGGTCAGTCACGAATACTTCTATGCGGCTACTCTCCCATGCTACGGAGGGAGCCGCTAGAGCTGCGGGGGCAGGACTGGTCACTAGGCCAGGCCTGGCTCCGCCACCGCGATTTCTCTGAGCCCTTCAAGGCGCTGCTTAAACGCCCCTTTGATGGTTCTGCTCTGTTTGGCAAGACCGTTCGCGAGACGTTGACCCAGAGCGAGAAGGACGGGAAGACGCTGTCTGCCGTCGGAATCCGCTTCTCTGCACCCCAGAGGCCCTATTCTAGGAACCAAAAGGGTCAGAAGAAGATGTGGTTCCGAAGTCGCAGCAGTCCCAGCCTGCTCCGGACAACCAGTCCTTCCGTGGCAGAGGAGGACAAGGAGGACGCCGCCCTAGAGGCAGAGGGGCTCCCAGAAACTTCGGGTCCAGGGAACCTTTCTCTGAACGGCACGCGCAGCAGCCCTGAGGGCTGCCCGACTGCTCTACTCTGGAGGCAGTCGGGACGCTGGGCACCTAGCGGCATGGGAGTCCATAACATCGGACCGCTGGGTTCTCCAAATCATATCCAGGGATATCACATTCCTTTCCTTCACCTTCCAAAGATGCAGTCCCTCCCAGACGCACCACCCGGTCAAAGGGAGGCCGCTTAGCAGAAATTGGCCATCTGCTAGAGAAAAGAGCCATCCAGCCCGCTCCCCAGACCAGATCGGATCAGGGTTCTACTCCAGGTTCTTTTAGTGCCAAAAAGACGGGGAACTAAGACCAATCCTAGACCTCTCTCTCTGAATCTGGCAGTCCCCAAAGAAAAATTCAATGGTCACTCTACAATCTATTCTCCCCTTCTGGGAGAATGCCACTGGATGTGCTCGATAGATCTCAAGGACGCTGCATTACCACATCCTAATGGACAGGCGCCCAGGAGGTTTCTCCGCTCGGCTGGGAGCCAGTCACTACCAGTTCCGGGTCCTTCCCTTTGGTCTCACCACAGCCCCCAGGGTGTTTACCAAAGTACTAGCAGTGGTAGCGGCCCACCTGAGGCTTCAGGGGTGCAGGTCTTTCCCTACCTGGACGACTGGCTCCTTACCGCCCCAACAAGGCATCTACTTCTCTCGGCGAGACTCCTTTCTCCATCTTGCTCCATTTCTGGGCATCACAATAAATACAAAAGTCCAACCTGGCACCCACTCAGCTCTTAGATTTCATAGGGGCCAGACTAGACACAAGGAGTTTACGAGCCTTCCTTACAGCGGACAGGATTCTGAATCTGCAGCTCCAGGTGCGGCCATTCTCCATTCATGTTCTGTTCCAGCGGAGTTGGTCCTGAGGGCTCTAGGGTCCATGGCTTCGCCGATAGCTCTTCTTCCTCTTGCCAGGCTCAATATGCATTCTACAGTGGACGCCTTAGTACAGTGGTCTTACCTTGCTCTCCCATGTATCATCCCATAGCGATCAGCAAGGCTTGCAAGCGGTCCCTCTTGTGGTGGCTCCACTCCCGGATCTCCACGAGGGTCGCCTTTTGTGCTTCTCCCGCCGCCACGGTGACCACGGACGCCTCCCTCGGTGGGGGCACTTTGGCCGGACAGTCCAAGGCACGTGGAACGATACAGAGACCTTACTGCATATCAATGTTCTAGAGATGAGAGCTGTGCTCTTAGCGTTGCTAGCACTTCAGGACTTTCTTCCCTTGGGAACAATTGCGATTCAGTCGGACAATATGTCTGTTGTCTGGTACATCAACAAGCAAGTGGGAACAAGGTCTTACCCTCTTTGTCGAGAGGCCATGAGAGTTTGGGAATGGGCAATCTCCACCAATCGCTTTCTCATAGCAACGCACATTCCGGGTGGGTCCAACATCCTAGCGGACAAGCTCAGTCGCACCATTCTGACCCCTTACGAGTGGTCTCTCAATTGTCAAGTAGCGGAACGCATATTCGCACGGTGGGGAACCCTTCATGCGATCTTTTGCCTCTCCCTCAAACAGTAAGTGCGACAGTTTTTTGTCTCTGATAGCTCCTCTGGCAGGTACCCCAAGAGACGCTCTGGTGCATGCTTGGCCACCCGGTCTTCTGTATGCCTATCCACCCTTGCCTCTGATGCTGCAAGTTCTTCAGAAAGCCTCTTGGGTGGGTTGCAGAATGATTCTCATTGCTCCATTCTGGCCTCGACAGATCTGGTTCCCTTCCTAAGGTCTCACTGGTGAATCCTCCTTGGATTCTAGATCCCATCCCGGATCTGATATCCCATCCATCCTGCATTCCTCCTCCGAACCTGGACAACCTGAAGCTGACCGCTTGGCTGCTCCAGTTCCACTCTTGATAAGGACTCCCGGTATTTCTTCACCGGTAAAGGCTATTTTGGTGGCGGCTCATAAACCAGCCACTAGAAAGGTTTACCGAAACAAATGGAAACGTTTCTCTGTGTGGGCGCAAGGCCTAGATCCCTTCACGTTCCTCTCCCGTAGTGCTTGATTTTCTAACCTCTCTCTTTAATGATGGTGCCAGCAGTTCCACAGTCAAAGTTCAACTGGCGGCAATTTCTCACTATCACATTGGTCAAGAGTCTAATCCTCTTATGTCAGCCAAATTGTGCAAAACCTTTCTTAAAGGTACTTTCCTTCTCAGGCCCCCTATTAAGCAAGCAGTTCCTCCTTGGGACCTTTCTCTGGTCCTACAGGCCTTGACAGCTCCCCTTCGAGCTTCTGCACACAGTGGACCTCAAATTCTTGTCTTACAAGACAGCCTTTTGGTAGCCATTACATCAGCCAAGAGAGTTTCTGAACTTCAAGCTTTATCAGCTAAACCTCCTTACTTGGTTTTTATCCGACCGTGTCTCCTCAGGACCAACCCGTCCTTCCTTCCTAAAATCGCTTCTGAAGCAAACATCAATCAATCTATTAACCTCCCTGTTTTCTTCCCTAAGTATGAAAACAAAGGTGAATATAGGCTACACTCACTAGATGTTCACAGGCAACTAAGATTTTATTCAACAGGACAGCTGGTCATAGGCAATCCGACCAGCTGTTTATTTCCTTTGCAAAATTCAATTTGGGCAAGCCAATTTCCAAAGTTTCTCTGTCCCGCTGGATTTCACAGTGCATTTTATTGGCTTATCAAGCGCCAGGAAGGCCCGCACGGAGGTGTGTTCATGCCCATTCAACCCGGTCAGTATCTACCTCAGCAGCCTTCAAGGCTAGGATTCCTCTGGATGATATTTGTGCAGCAGCTACATGGGCTTCGTCTCATACATTTATTTCTCACTATAAGTTGGATCTTGCATCCAGGGTAGAGCATCCTTTGGCTCAGGTGCTCCGGAATATCCTTCCATGATGGCCCAAGATTCAGGTAGCTGGGGACTCTGTCCCACAGGTTGCAGACAATGAATATCCTACTTCAGATTTAGAAGTTATGTACTCACCATAACGCTCCATCTGAGTAGGTGTATTCATTTGTCTGCAACCATCCCGCCCTCCTATCCCCCTGGCCTTTCAGTTTCCTGCATATTACTAGTTACCCTTTTGAGGGTATTGTTGCTTTGGCAAACTCGATCTGAGGTCATGAGGGTAGAGCAGGGCATTATGGGTGAGGGGAGGAGCTGAGAGCTTGGATCCATAGCTGGAAACTATGCCGGTTCGGATCCGATATCGGATCCATAACCCACAGGTTGCAGACAAATGAATACACCTACTCAGATGGAACGTTATGGTGAGTACATAACTTCTAATTTTTTTTATCATAATGGGTTCTCTGTCCATAGTATCATCGAATGTAAATGGGCTTACAGGTATTGACAAAAATCAGAGAGTATTGGATTATGTTAAGTGTGGAACACAAATAGCAATGTTGAAGGAGGCACATTTGGGTAGAAATGATCATCTGAAGTTGACAGGGAAAGGATTTCAGAGTTGACATTCAGCATAATATCCGGGGCAAAGGAAAGGGGGAGTAAAATGATTGTCAGAGGAGCGCCAATAGTGATGGAGGACGGAAAAAAGCAATAATAGTAGATTTGTAGTAGAAAGGAATTGACAGGAGAGAATGATTATACTGGTGCACATTTATAGTCTGTCTGAAACTGCTGTTATGACTCTCAAGATAATTTTGAGATTTTTCAGCAGGGTAGATTATTTATGTATGTGGATGGACCTTGATTTGCATTAGTGAGGATGTAGTGAGGACCTAGAAGGGAAATATAACAAATGAGGGTAGATTTATGGATACTTGTATGAGAATGCTTGGTATGGAAGATGCTAATTCAGTAGTAGGAACCCAGACAAAATTTACATATTATTCCCCAAGGTACAACAACTGGGCTAGGCTGAATAGAAATTATATTTCACAGGAACACACACATTTAATTGAAAGTTTTGAAATGTATCCATTTCTGGTTTATGCACCAATACAATCTAAAATAAAAATGCAGGGTAATAAAGTAAATATTAGACACTGACATTTTTATAGTTATCTGTTAGAGAGGAATTTGAGGAATGGGTAATAATAATATTTCAGGAGTTATTAGGGAAGATAAAAATCTCTTCAGAAGGGATAGCTAGTGAGTGGATAAAATGAAAATGGTTAAAATGGTAGAAACAAGAGAGAAAGAGATAACAGGAAAAGGTAATAGGAAATATTTAGAAGAGATGGCAAAGATTAAAATGTTGCAGAACAGTAGGAAACTCTCTGTACAAGCAGAGAAGCAATTGCTAAATGCTAAAGAGAAAATAAGTGAGTATTTGGATAAGAAAGATGAGTTTAGAAAGGCTGTTGAGCAACTTTTCTTTTGTTTTGGTCCCCTTGGACCTCATTTGTACTGGCCACCAGTGCCCCATGTCCACACTCTGTCTACCAGCCATCCTCCTAACCTCGAGTTGCATATTGCTGGGACGGGTCATAGATCCTGAGGACATCCTGGGGTCTCTGCTGATCTGTGTTAGTCTGATGTTCATCGTGCATACAGCTGCAGTCATAACAGATGGGTTCTCCTGCCGTCAGGCGGGTCCTCGGTCGGCCGAATTCCAAAGTCTAGGTCCAGCGTCGGTTGTTGTCGCTTTCTTTCCTGACGTCAGTGCGACAGGGGTATATAAGACACAGCCGACGCCATTTTCTTCAGTCTTTTTTGCCGCGCGGTGCCAGAAGCAGAAGCAGTTCGCAAGTGCCGGTCGGCCAGCTCCTGAAATTACGAAAATTTGGAAACCGAAGTCTTCTTTAAAGCTAAGTACCCCATTGGGGAAACTTTTCTTGCCTCAGACTGATGTCAGATAAAGTTAACAATTGTATTTCTTGTGGGAAGCAAATACCGCATAAGGATTTCCATTCCCTCTGTATACCTTGTTTAGGCCCAGACCACGACGCCTCGGCTGTCGCTTTGTGCTACTTTCAATAAACGCACTATTAAGCATCGGCGGAGTTCGCCCAGCACTTTTTTGGTAAAGCTTTTGATTATAAAATGTCGTCGGAGATTCCGACTACCGTTTTGTCCAAAAAACGCAAGGACAAAGACCGACACGCAAGGTCCGCGGTCTCCACTGACACCACGCCAAAAGCGACTACACGTGGTCCGGTTCTCAGCGAGGCGCCTACGCAGCCCCTGACTACCGACGACACTTCTCTGGCGGTGTCTTCTGTAACCGAGACCGCAGGTGCCTCGGCCCATACCCTGACTACAGCTACCGAAGCCACTGTGAGTGTTGAGCCTCTTAATGTGGACATGTCCACTTCCACCCATGGTGTCTTCAGACCCTCATCTTCCTTTTCCATAAAGGCCTTTACTAAGTCCAAATCAGCCATGCATCCCAAGAGGCCTGTTGCACAGGGCCCATCTCCAGGTGCCATGCCTAAAAAGCAGATGCTCAAAATGGCTGAGGATTTAATTACTCTTATCAGGGGTTCCCAACCCCCTCCGGACAAGAGACCCAGAGTGGAGGAAGATTCTCCCTCTTCTGACCAGGGCTCCATTATTTCAGAACATTCTGATGAAGAGGAACACTCGTACTCCCCTTTTGAAGATTCTGATGCAGAGCAGTCCATTCCTTCTGTATCTCCCCCAGAGGATTTCTCTTTCGGGGAAACCTTGCATACCTTGAGGGAACACTTCCATTGGGAAGGCCAAGATTTTTCAGATTCCAAGAAAAGACTTAGGGAATTTCTTTTGCTACCTCAGCACAGACCTCTGGCGATTCCTCCTGTCTTGGACATACTTGATGATGTTTACTCGGAGGCTTGCCTTAATCCGGATTCCCTGCCTCCTGCCCCAGTCAAGCCTGATAGGTACTACAGAGTTCCTAACTCACACCAGTTTCTTTACAAAAGCCATAATGCTGACCCTGAAACCATTTCTCAAGGCCCCAAGGGAATGAAGGCCTCTACTGCTAAGAATCCATTACCTTCCGAAAGAGAGTCTAGATTCTTAGAAAGGTGGGGAAAAAAGGTATATACCTCGGCCACCCTAGCCATGAGGGCCTTAAATTGTCAGTTCCATATGCTTAAATATCAGCAGTTTCTGTTATGACAATTATGGAATAAAATGTCACAACCTGAACAACCAAATTTGAAGGAGTTGCAGGATATGATGCATAGTGCAGAACAAGTGGGTAAACACACCTTACAATGTGGCTATGTTGCTCTAGAGGCCTCAAGTAGAGCTGCTGTTACAGGATCAGTCATTCGTAGACATGCCTGGCTTAGGGAACAAACCTTGCCTGATCATGTTAAAGCTAAACTACTAGATGCTCCTTTACAAAAGGATGTATTATTTGGTACTAATGCTGAGGAGATACTACGGAAAATGGAAGAAAAAGCTAAATCTATGCAAACTGTCAAAGCTTTTCTACAGGTACAACCACCACATTTTAGCAGAAATTGGCCTTCAAAAAACTGGTCCTTTCCAGCCACGGACAAGCCCCAAAGCGGTAGATACAGGCGCACAAGGGGCAGAGGACAATCTCAAGGATCATATAGAGGCAGACAATGGCAAACTCCAGCACCAAGAGGTGGCGAAGACAGTGCACAACAATACAGGAAACAAACCCAATGACTTTCCCCTTTGCATGCCAAGCAAGTCTCAGCTGGCAGCACCCTTGGGAGGAAAGCTGGCATTATTTTCAAAAAAATTGGCATATTATCACAACAGACAAAATGGATCCTGGACATTATAAACAGAGGCTACAGATTTCATTTTCACACTCTTCCAAAAATGAGAGGCATGCCGAACCTGCCACAAAATCAAAGGACAGAGGCTCAAATACAAATTTCAAAGCTCATGGACATGAAAGCTATTCAAGAGGTACCTACTCACGAACAAGGTCAAGGTTTTTATTCCAGACTATTCCTGGTACCAAGGAAGGGAACCGATTGGAGACCCATTTTGGACTTATCCATCCTAAACACATTTCTACTGCACCAAAATTCAAGATGCTCACCTTACAGCAGCTTCTTCCCATGCTGGGCAAGGAGTCTTGGCTGGTAACATTGGACCTCAAGGAGGCATACCTGCATGTCCCAATCAGACAAAGCTGCAGAAGATACCTCAGATTTCTTGCAGGTTCAATCCACTATTAATTCTCTGCATTGCCCTTTGGCTTATCTACTGCGCCCAGAGTATTCACGAAATGCCTGGCATCAGTAATTGCCTACTGCAGACTTCAAGGGATACAAATTTACCCTTATTTGGACGACTGCCTGATCCAAGCGGACAGCAAACACGTACTTCTGGAACATCTGGCTTATGTAACACGGTTATTGAATTCTCTGGGATACACAGTCAACAAAGACAAATCCAGGCTAACACTATCTCAGAAAATAATTTTCCTGGGTGCCAAATTGGACACAAACACCCAGAAGACCTATCTTACGCCAGAAAAACAGGGGCAACTAACTCAGTACTTCAAAATACTAGCAAATTGTACAAGGCTAACTGCAAGGAAAATCCTGCAGGCTCTGGACTTCATGGCATCTTGCATTCTTCTAATCCCATGTGCAAAGTTGCATATGAGGAAACTTCAATGGTACCTAAAAAACCTATGGTCTCAACACAGCCACAGTTTGGAAACAATAATACCACTAATCCTACGTTTGCAAAAGGAATTTCTATGGTGGGCCCAAGCATGCCAAACAAACACAGGTCTACCATTCTGCAAGCCTCAAGCAAATCAAGTCATCACAACAGATGCCTCAGACTACGCCTGGGGAGCACACATGACAGACAGGTGCATTCAGGGCAAATGGTCCCAAAAGGAAAAGCACCTTCACATCAATCAAAAGGAAATGCTAGCAGTGATAAATGCAATTACAGCTTTCAAGGATCTCCTGCATCCAGGGCAATTATTGATAAGAACAGACAACACCACAGTAATGTGGTACATAAACAAACAAGGAGGAACACATTCATACCCCCTGTGCAGGCTGGCCATGTCACTTTGGAACTTGGCTCTGGAATGGCAAATCGAACTTCAAGCACAGTACCTGCCAGGGTTGGAAAACACGCTGGCAGACAATCTAAGCAGAAATATGACAGACCCGCACGAATGGAAGTTGCATCCTCAAGTGTTTACAAATATAATCCAAGCGTGGGGAAGGCCAGACATAGTTTTCTTTGCCTCCCACAGGAATCCTCAATTGACAAAATTCTGCTCAAGGACATTCCATCCAAAGGCCTGGAGAGTGGACGCCCTTTCTTTCAGTTGGGCAGCACGGACAGTTTACGCCTTCCCACCTTTGCCTCTTCTGCCCAAGGTGCTCTTGAAAGCAAGAGCAGACAGACCGAAGATGATACTGATTGCTCCAGACTGGCCAAGACAACACTGGTACCCACTCCTGAGGAGCCTAACACATTCTCCTCCCTGGACCCTACCTCTAATGCCTCTTCTACTGACTCAGCACAGCTACAAAACTCTTCACAGTCAGCTGAAAACACTCAGTCTGGCTGCATGGAAAATTCCTTAACACCACAACAGACCCTACTGTCCAAGGAGTTGCAGGATGTCATTTTGGAGGCCAGAAGGCCATCTACTAGAAAGGCTTACTCCGCAAAATGGAAACGGTTTTGCGCTTGGAATGAGAAAAAAGACCAGGATCCTAGAAAACTGAATTTGCCTCAGATATTACAGTATCTAGCTGAGCTGTTGAACAGTGGACTTTCATTTTCCTCCATCAAAATCCATGCCTCAGCCATTTCTGCAGAATACAACACTGATCCACCCTTATTCTCTCACCCACTCTTAAGACAGTTCCTCAGAGGGGCTAAGAAGATAACACCTCCAAGGAAACAACCAATACCAGCCTGGGATCTTAATTACATTCTAGAAAAATTAACTTTGCCTCCCTTTGAACCAGCTGCCTCAACAGATTTGCAATATTTGTCCTGGAAAACAGCTTTCCTTCTGGCCATTACCTCAGCTCGTAGGGTTTCGGAACTACAAGCCCTCATGGCTGTGCAGCCCTTTCTCATCTTCCATCAGGACAGGGTTTCCCTACGAACCAACCCATCATTTATGCCTAAGGTAGTATCCAGGGTAGCTTTAAATCAAGCCATACACTTACCTACCTTTTACCCCAATCCTCAAAACAAAAGGGAAAGGCTGCTACATTCCTTAGACATCCATAGACAGCTACATTACTATTTGGACAGAACAAAGCCTTTCAGGAAATCAGAGCAACTCTTTGTGTCCTATGCTGTAGGAGCTCAAGAGAAGCCAATTTCCAAACAGACAATTTCAAAATGGATAGGCCACTGCATACGGTTTTGTTACTCCTTTCATGGTAAATCTGTACCTGCAGGCATCAGATCCCACTCCACAAGGGCCACAGCTACCTCTGCAGCCTTCCTCAGAGGAGTCCCTACCAAAGATATTTTGGAGGCAGCCACTTGGAGTTCTGTGCATACCTTCACTAAACACTACCACCTACCTTTATACTCCAAAACTAGAGCAGGCTTTGCCACTGCTGTGTTGCAGGGCATCCTGGCTCCTCCCAGTTCCACCTAGTGCCTACCACCCTGTGCGTAGCTTTGGGATTCTACCCATCTGTTATGACTGCAGCTGTATGCACGATGAACATAATACAGTTTTGTACCTACCATAAATGTAGCTGTTCGAGTGCTAATACAGCTGCAGTCCAGGTTTCCCTCCGTCCTTCCCCTCTGGGTAAAGACCTAGTGGCTAACTCCTCATCTTACAACTTGATTGGGTTATCCTTCTATGATGTATTTGCTTGCAACTACTGGTTTTTGATTATATTGCAATGCATGATTATATATTATATATATATATATATATATATATATATATATATATATATATATATATATATATATATATTGCCTTCCTTCTGGGGGCACCTGACATCTGGGGCAAGAAAGACTGAAGAAAATGGCGTCGGCTGTGTCTTATATACCCCTGTCACGCTGACGTCAGGAAAGAAAGCGACAACAACTGATGCTGGACCTAGACTTTGGAATTCGGCCGACCGAGGACCCGCCTGACGGCAGGAGAACCCATCTGTTATGACTGCCGCTGTATTAGCACTCGAACATCTACATTTATGGTAGGTACAAAACTGTACTTTTTAATACTGTATGTAGTTTCCCATTCCCCATCTCCCCCATACTCATTTGTGTCTAAAGGGAAATCCCCTGTCTGGACCACACCTTCCCTTGGGAGTATATCAAGTGCCCTCTCATCTAGGGCAGGCAGACAAATCCCATCTGCTCCATTAGTCACCAGATCTGTTATTCAAATCTGGGTTGGCTGGGCTGTAGTCATGGCTTCATCCGTATATACCACTGATTGGTTTAAGCAACTATTTTTGATAATTCCAGAGCAAAAAAACATTTACACAACCATTTAGGCAACAAAAATTATGACAGGAACAATAGCCAGAGACTCCATAGAGGTATTAGAGATATTTTTGAACATTTTATGAAAAATTAAATGAAGCAGAGAAATGTGGAAATTAAGGAAAGACACAAATGGAAATATATATGGAAGCCTTAATTAGTTATGCCAAGGCCAGAGAGGGACAAGACTCAATTAAATAGCTAAGATAGGAAGAGATGAGATAGAAATGGGGATGTATGGTCAATCAATGCAGAGAAGTCTCCAGGAATAGTTGGTTTTCCTGTGGAGGTTTGAAAGTTGGGAGAGATGAAAGTGATAAAGATCTGGAAGATTTTAACAATATTTTAAGGGGGGCAGTGCCTTTATTTTGTAAGTTGTGGTGATTTTTACCCAAAGAGAGTAAAGAGCCTTCAGAGCGTGCTTCATATAGACCCATTTTAAGATTTAACTATGATTATAAAGTGATTGTGCCTGTACTAGCTAAGAAAATGGCGGTGTTGCCAAAATTTATAGATACAGATAAGTAGGATTTTCTGGAGGGGAGGTAAACATTTGAAAAAATTATTATAACACTGATCCAGAGCAAAGCAGAGTATAAGAAAATTGATGCTACTGTTAGTGGATCTTGTTGGAGGAGGCATTTGATAGTCAGCTGGTGTTTTATGACTACGGCATTGGTCACATTTATGTTTCCTAACAGAATAATAGGGTAATTGGGAGGATATATGAAGAGTCAAAGGCAATAATTAAGGTGAGAGGTTTCCCTACCAGTAAGCTAAGTCTGAGCAGATAGCCCAAGCAAGAGGTGTCATCTTTTCCTTTTATTATTTGCTTTACATTTAGAGCCATTGGCAAAGAATATAAGGGAGTTTCAATTTCAAGGACATAAGTGGTATGGTAATCAAGAAAAGTTAGATTTATACATAGATCGTATTATTTTGTTATTGATAAATCCAGAAAAGGACATTTTGAGTTTGTGGAACATTCTTAGACAGCTTCTTATTTTTTAATGATTTAAATAATGAGCAAACAAAGGCTATAGCTGTAAATTATATTCCTACATACAATACTGCAATACCTATATTTATGAGGACATAAGATGAAGTGTTTAGGTGTATGGATTAAAAAAGATTCTATTTTGGCAGATAGGGATATGTGAGATGAGACTAAACAGGAGACAATACAAAAGCTGAGAAGATGGAAGCTCTTGGTTATAGATATCGATATTAAGATGCAAGAAGTGAAAATGTTAGTTCCTTCAGTATTATATACATCTGAAGCATATTTTTATCAACCCGAGGAGAAGTTGTGGACCATAATTAATAATGAGTTGAAGGAATTTATTTGGGAGGAGGAAGGGCTAGAGTTAAATGGAATGGTTTGTTTCTCCTTATAGATCAAGATGGTTTAATACTACTGGATATGAAGGAATATTTTAGAGCAATGTAGCTGAGGGTCATTTACTTAACAGAAGCAGAAGGTTACAAATCAAAGTTTAAAGGAATAATAATGAAACTGTCAGGAGTTTAGTAAGTAAGGCGAGAGAGCAGGATATGGATGTAAGTCCTTAAGGAGAACGACAACTGTACAGAATACTCTACTCGATTCATTAAATAGCAGAAAGTTCATAAGTATATACTAGGCAAGCAATCACCAGGGCCTTTATAAACCTAGCTGTTATGCCCCTATGTATCATGGACATTTATTAGGAAGGGGTATTTTAGAGAATTTCTAGAGGTTGTGCGTGGTATGTTAGGTTGGGCATTACTGTCTGCTCTGTCAGGGTCATAGGTGCCAGCTCAAGGCTGAATTTCCAATTTCCCATCCATTGGTCAAAATTACACTTAAACAGGGTTAAGGATGCGCTCTGCTTCACATGGGTGGAGAAGCCTGTTCCAGTGCATGGTGATCCACTGAGAAACATATCTGTCTCACCAATGTGTCTTATTTATGTCACAAAATGTAAATCCTTGGATCTAATGGTTCTGATGCTGTTCATTTTACAGATGTGCAAAAGGTTTGTCAGAGCTGGATCAGTGAATGTCTTGTATGCTAAGAATAGAGTTGGATCCAAGGATGACTTCTATGCAAAGCACAGATCACCTGTCACTAACTTGTAGGAGACATAGTAGAGAGCCAGGGCTTTACACTGAACCAAATAGAACAGTGTATTTATATCCTGCATTATCCTGGTAAGAAACCTTTGTGGCCATTCCAACTGTTGCACGTCTGGTCAGGTACATGCCAAAAGGGAGCATTATACTCAATGATGGGTCTGATAAGGGCCAAATGAAGTGGTACTATGGGTTTACTATCAAAATTTCGAACTGCACTCCGTCAACTGTACTATTGTCGAACACGGAAGTTCAAAAACGGGAATGTCGAAGTCAAAAAAACAATCTAGGAATGGGTTTTAACATGGGTCGAGGTAGGTGTTCAGTATTATTCCGAACTACAAACATCTCCCCTACCTCGACCCATGTTAAAACCCATTCCTAGATTGTTTTTTTGACTTCGACATTCCCGTTTTCGAACTTCCGTGTTCAACGATAGTACAGTCGACGGAGTGCGGTTTGAAATTTTGATAGTAAACCGGTACTCTGACTTCATTGGACTTGGACGCCTTACCCATACTTATAATTGAGTGGCATACAATGATTTCCTTACTACTTTGGACACATATTGATAAAAGGCCAGAAACCGTCTACAAATGTTTTCAGATCCTTGACTGCTGGGCCAATTCTTAGGGGTGTCTTATTAATGGAATAATTAGTATAGTTGACAGTTTTCCCAAAAGGCACTATAATGTATTTCTTGGCATTGAGTTTTAACCTGTGACTGTGGCACCAGTCATTTGTCTGTCAGACCCTGTTGTAAGACGTTTGTGTCATGGGGGATTCTGTGATGTTTCCCAGTTTGCACTCATCTGTGAGCTTGGTGAGCCAGAAGCCCTTAACAATTGCCTTTATCTCCAAGAAGTTGATGCCAAATAGGAGCAGTCCCAGTGTGGAGCAATGAGGTACTCTGTTGGTAACTGGTCTTATAGTGGAAGTGGTCTCACCATTCCTAACTTTCTGAGTCCTGTCTGTGAGTCTGCTGATAATCTAGTGAGTTATGTAGGGTTTTATGCCCAGTTTGGTGAGTTTGCCAACTGTACCTGTGTGAGGTATTGTATCAGATGCCTTAGCCAGGTCCATGTAGGTGGTATATACCATTTTCCCCTCATCCATTGCTTTGATGACCACCCCAAAGAAGTCCATCAGGTTTATTTAGGCAAGACCTTCCCTTGACAGAGACACATTGACTCCAGTGTCTGAAGGTTGTCTGTTTTTGTTGACCATTTCATTTCATGACTTTGCATATTAGACTAGTTGTACTAATAGGTCTGTAGTTTCTGAGGTCAGTTGATTGTCCATCCTTTAGTAGTGAGAGAACTGTTGCAATCCTTCATTCTAATGGTACAAAGCCTGTTTTGAAGCTATAGTTGAGAAGTGACTTGTGGTCTTGGTAGGTCATGTTTAAAGCTGTTTAAGAGGTATCGTGGGATATTATCAATGTCCGCTGAGGCTGTGATTTTGGCCTTAAGCGCTGCTAGGACCTGATCCTGGGTGTGCATTATGGTAGTAGGCATTTCATGGGGAGAGGGGGGTGGGGTTGAAGTTTGAGCTGAATTTGTCAGCCAACAAATTTACTACTTTGCTGTTCTCAATGAAGGTGGCACCATTAACCACCAGTTTGGTACACTGATGTGTGCTGCATTTGAGATTTTGTACATAGCTTTCAAAGGCCTTGTAGTTGCCTTTAACCTGTGAGGTTATCTTGACCTCATAATTGAACTTGTTGGGCTTAATTGGTCCTCTTACTTTCCTATTTAGTTTAATTAGAGAGCTCCTGTCATTATGGGAGTTGCTCTTCCTTATTTTAGCCATGACTTTTTTCCCTTCTGTTGCATATCCTGTTATGATTAGGATTCCATCAGTGTGGTTTATTTTTAGATTTTGTCTTGTGCTTACTTCCCGTTGGTACAGCAGTCTCTATACAGCAATTTACATGGTTATACAGGGTCTCTGCGAATAATTTCACATAGGTCGCTGTGAACTCTGGGTTGGAAGGAGCACTGAATTTTGACAAACTATCGCTTAATAGGATGTTTGCTTTAGAATAGTTCCTAACTGTTATGGGGTTTGCTGGGCGTACTGAATTGATTTTTATTTTGAAGGAGATAGCTTTGTGTTTCAGCCTTACCAGTGATGACATGACAGTTGTATGCTGTACTCCCCCAATATTGGTAATTTGCATGTGGATAAATTCCAGGGAATCAACCCATTTCACCAAACCTAGAGTTATGGTTGCTGCTAATATGGATTAAGACTCCTCCACCTTTTGTTACTGGTTGTTCAGTTGATGGTGTAAATGTGTGAAGGCATTGAAGCCTTGCACTGCCAGAGTACTTTCTGTAGACTTTAAACCATGTCACAGTCGTGGCACAGATGTTTCTCTTCTCCGGAGTGAGGGTAGTTTGTAGGGTGTGGAGTTACTTGTTTAGGCTGTTAGCATTGAGTAGTAACACCTTTAGCTTCTTTGCTTGCTATATCAACAGGTTTGCCAGTTTGGCATGGCCTAAAAAAGATTCTAAGGGGCTGGATAATCTTTTAGCCAGTATTTGGAAGCCTAGGTGAGACAGGTGCAGATCATTCTTTGCAAAGCAACATGGTTTCTTAACCATGTCCTTCCACGCTGACAGATATTGAATCCCACAGGAGAAACACCAGAAACTAAGGCTGTTATTGAAGTCCATCATCTTTTGTTTGTACTGTAGCATCATGCTTGGTGAAGGTAGAATGCTGTTCAATGCAAGGCACATAGACACATTTTCAGACATCAGCAATATCTATTTTTATATTGTCCAATGTAGTACTTCTCAGGTCATAAACACCCACAAGAACTATGATGGAATCATACTGGTACCTGTGGTGTTATGACCTGAGTGCATGCGTGACTTGGCAAAACTTGACTCCAGATAAGCAATTAAGCATTCTAAGAACTAAGTCAACACAAGAAGTGAAATTTCACTAGTTGGAATGACTATATGTAGGTATGTAGAATTAGGTAGGAGGGGGCTGGAATACTCATTACAGCCAAGTGTGCCTCCAGGCATTTATGCAGTTACCTGCTACTGCTCCTCTAGGGGTCCAATATTTCTTGCAAACATTTGCATTAAGAATTTCAAAACCATGCTACATATGAGGCATCAGAATATATTATCGTGAAGCATACATGATTGCAAACACAGCTACATTGATATTTGATCTCTATCAATGAATACTTGTTAGAACTGTAAGGTGATAACTTCATTATTTTAAAGGCTCAAGCCACATCCACTGGGAGTTAAGGGTACCCACTTAAAAAAGCTGTACTGAAGGAAATGAGTTTTAATAGAAAAAATGATCAAGGAAAGGAACTAAGTTATTAGGATGAAATAACTTGAGAGGGTAAGGTAGTAGAGTTGGATGAGGAGAAGCAGAACTATGACCTGCAGGTAAGAGACTGCATTCCCTACATGAATTGATAAATATACAAGTGATGACATAGAGATAGGGGATTTATTAAATTTTCACTAAAAACATAGGCAAGCAAACAATTACATTATACATCACATATGTTCTTTTTTTATAATTATCCTTAGTACAGCATTACATATAGTGCTTTCTTTAAACCTCACTCCTCCAGAACATTGTTTTGCATGTATTGCTCCCACAGTTTCCATTTATTTCTATGTAATTTGCACTTTCCCTTTTCTAAATACTCACTTCCAGTTTCCATTTATTTCTATGTAATTTGCACTTTCCCTTTTCTAAATACCCTCTTCCAGTTCTTGTACCTCTGTTACAATATTCATTACTTAAAATACAGTTGGATTAGTCTTTGATTTCCTTTTTTTTTAGTAATTGCTTTTTTTGACAGGCACCAGAATTAAACTTAACAAGGCCTTAGTATGTCTAGGCAATTCAGATACTGCAACCCAGCTCAAAATAATAATTTCCTTAGTTATACCCATTTGCTCACCCAATATTTTTGACAAAGTGGAATTTTTAAAATCTGCCATCTCATTACACTTGCAAAACATATGTCCCCAGTTACCTGCTTCTTCAACATCACACTTCCAACATTTGCCATCTACCCGAGGAAAAATCCTTTGGAGTCTGCATGGGTTATAAAAATACCTATGCAAATACTTCCAAGCAAAAATCCTAAACCTTCTAGATTTTGTTGCATACGTTGGAGTCATGCATTTGTCCTATCATTGTTTCTTTGTAAAATACTTATCCAGTCTCTCTTCCCAATATTTTCTAACCTCATCTAATTCTTATAGTTATTGTGTAATATTTTATATGCCCTACTATTCATCCCTTTGTTAACAGCATCATCTGTTCTAGATTCAACTAAAAGCTCTTAATAGAGCAGGTCTTACATTTAAGATTCCCCTATCCCTTTTTCTTTGCTTATACTCTATCAATCTCTGGTAGAAAAGGCAGTCTCCAGACTGCATTCCAAATGTCTTATCAGCTTCAACCTATTCTGTTCCCTTTCTCTCTCAAGTTATTTGCTCCCAATACCTTGGTTCCTTTGCCAGTTTTGTCCAGTAAATTCCATTCCCTTCTTGGATATTCTCTGTACCCCTACTTGCAGTCATCCCAAGTTCATAGAATGCTTTCTGCTACTTTATGAACATAATATTGTTATTCTCCTTGAGTATCTGTACCCAAAATCTCATTCTCTCCTTATTTCTTGAAATTTCCCCGTTTTGTCATCCCTTTTCACTTTGAATTATAACTTTATGCTTGTATACAACATAAGCCTTAATTGTGTAGCTCAAAAATATCCCTTCAAATCAGGTAATCCTAGATCACCTTGTCCCACTTAAACATCACAATCTTCCCCTCCCAGATAAATTCCTTCAACTCTTTATTAATGCCTGCAGCTTCTTTTCTGGTTGATTAAAATGTGCCTGATCTGTATATAAAACTATGGGGACTAAAATAATTTTTACTGTTTATATCTTGCTGTCCATATCCATAAGCAAGAGCTTCCAGCTTCTCAGTTTTTGTATTATCTTTTGTTTAGTCTCTTACCACATATCCTTAGCTGCCATAACAGAAGCCTTTTTAATCTATACTCCTAAATATTTCATCTTATCTTGTCCACATAAGTGTTAGCAATGGATTTATAAATTATGGCTATAGCCTTTGTTTGATCTTCATTTAATTTTATATCCCGAAAAGAATTGAAGCTATCTCAACATGTTCCATGACACCGAGGTGTCATTTTCTGGATTTATCGGGTGCAAAGTAATTGACTGCAAATTAAGACAGCTTTTCTTCATTACCATACCAATTATATCCTTGAATTTCTGAGTCCCTTTTCTCTCTAAATATAAAGCAAATACCAAAGGGGAAAGAAGACACCTCTGCCTGGTTCCTGTGTTCAAACACAGTTTATCAGAGAGGAACCATCTCACTTTAATTCATGCCTCCAGTCCTTCAGATATCCTTAACATTATTGTGTCAGGGAATGCAAATGCTTCCATTGGCCTACTCATAAAATCCCAGCTTACTCTGTTGATTGTTTTCTATGCATCAAGACCCATTGAAAAAAAACATTGTTTTCCTGCATTCTTCCCTTTGGATCATCATTGTTCTATTAATGTTGTTGAATGTTTGTCTCCCCTTCACAAAACCACACTGTTCCACATCTATCAATTATAGCATTACCTTTACCATTCTTTTTTTGTATAGACGTACACTTTTATAATCATGGTTCACCATTGAAATGGGTCTATATGAAGATGGATCTTTACAGTCTTTATGTAATACAGCTACCACATTTTTCTTCCAAGATGTTAGTGCTTCCCCTCCTTTTAAAGTACTGTAAAAATCTTCACGATCTTTATCATGCTGTTCGCCCTAATTTCCAAACTTTTTAGAAATCTCATCTGTTCCTGCAGACTTTCCTGAAGACTGATTTATAGTCACCGTTTTTATCTCACCACCTCCTGTCTTAACTGTTGTACCTCATCTGTCTAATCTTGGCATATTTAAGCCTTCCATAAATGTTCCCATTTGTTCTTTATTTCAACATTTCTCTGCTTTGCATACATTTTCATAAAATTTCCAAAATATCTTTAATACCTGTACAGGATTTGTGGTTATTTTTCTTGTTACAGGCTGCTTAAGTTTAGTAACAACCCTTTGTACTTTCTGTTGCCTAAGTCATTGTGCTAAAAGTTTCTGTGCTCTGGAGTTATCAAAAAATTGTTGCTTAACAGCAATCTTTCTAAACTCATGCATATTATCCAGATTCTACCTTTTTACTGTTTAGCACTCTGCATTTGCACCTCTTCGTGTTCTGTGAGGTTCCCCTTTTTCAAACCCTCTAAGTAGTTGCTATTACTTAACTGTATCTCTTTTATTTCTACCCTATTTTAAACTCCATTTTCATTTTATCCCACTCACTAAAATTAACTTGTGAAGATATTTCTATCTTCTCTAATAACACTCAATTTCCACTACCCATTCCTTAAATTCCTCTCCTTTTTTAACAGGTGGGTGGGAAAGCACCATTGTCTCATTTTGCCTTCATTACCCTGCATTTTTAACTTGTTTTTTTATTCGTGCATGATTTGAAATTGTAATTGGATATATGTCAGAGTTTACAATTAAATTTACATCTTCCTGTGAAATATAATTTGTGTAGTCCAGCCCGGTTATTATACCTTGGGGAATAATATGTAAATTCTTTCCAGTTCCTGCTACTGAATTCACATCTTCCATGACAAATATTTTCAAAGTTTCCTTCAGAAATGAAACCACTTTTATTATATTTTCCTTTTTACATCCCCCTGATACATCTTCACTACTGCAGATATTCCCACCTGGAAGCTGATTATTTCTTCCAAATTTTTCTTAGTGTATTGTTAAACTTCTCATTCACCTGTGTTTTACAGTTTAATTTGTAGATAAACTTCTGATGTTAAAACAGCAATTGGTTTGAAAACAAAACAAAGGTTGAGATTTTTTTTTATATTTTTCTGTTGATTGTTTTTTCTTTTGACCACACCCACAAAACAATGTGAAGTTAGGAACCGGTAATAACTTACATTTGCAAAGCATCCTGGGTAATCTAAAGCACCATACTAAGCTACCTATTTGCATTGTGGTTTCACTACTAGAGCATCAAATGTGTTACATTTTCAAGGATTAGTGTCCCACCTGTGAGAAGTAGCTGACAAATTGTCTTAAGATATAAGACTCCTTTATTGCAGCTATCATGATAGAATGGTAACTTGTATGCTAATGTAGGAAGTGAGGGATTGTGGTTGCAGCCTTTTAAGATGTCAGACGTTTTCAGTTTCAAGAAAATGTTCAAGGTGTGATGCTTATGAATGAAATTAATAGTGAATATAGCACCCTATTTATCTTAAACACTTCGAAATTGATATGGTAATGAAAGTACTTACATCACTAAGGGTTATTTACATTGTATGACCATACACTTTAAGCTGTATAAGTGCATGCCAATGTAATCCTTCTCCCTTGTCAGTAGCCCCCTTACTACCACACCTCTACCATTATTGTTTTTTTCCCTCTTTTGTCACAATTGGAGCCTCTCTAGCAATTAGTATAATAATTCCCCATTCATTTGTCAGTGATATTCTGCTTGAATATCCATCGTAAAATCCTTTGTTTCTCAAATTCACATCCTCATTTCTTTCCAGATTTGCTCCTGCAGCATTCCTTTTTGCACTCTGCATTTCTTAATATAATTCAATACTCTTTCATCTTTGTCAATACATGTAAGGCCATTTGTGTTCCAAGATATGGATAGAGTAGCTATTATGATAAAAAGCTAATTTCCATGACGGTTTTTTATGTGTTTTTCCAACTTTCATCTTACTTGCACATACCAATGTATGGAAGGCTGATCTTTTATACGGTTGTTTCTTCTAATCTCCATTTGAACCTATGTCACATTTTTCAAGGCTTCAGTTTTTTTGAGGGTTTTCATTAAAATAGATACATTTTCAGAACCTGTCCATCCCCTTTTTACTTAGAACAAATGCACAATAATCTATGTACATTTTCAAAAAATGAAATTCATCCTTCCAGATAAAAAGTGCCTTAAATTGACAACTGCATCTACAGACATTACCTAACCTAAAGTTAAGCTTACCCATGCTAAAGTTATGCTGTTCTTACCGCTGTTCCTCTCCCAGATGTGAAAAACAGCTTGTAAATTTTTAGAAAACATTGAAGTTTTAGCCCTAAGAGAAAGTGCAATGGCTATCTTTAAATAAAACTAAATTGTACAATGTTATGTTAAATGCAGCTGTCTTTAAATAAGACTAAATTGTACACTGTTCTGTTAAATGCATTAAAGTGCTAAAGCTATTCACATCCCTTAAGTTCAAACTTTATTTTTCAGTGAACTGCTTGCCATTGTACCTTTAAATTTTGCATTTGCTATAAGAAAGAATACTCAGAATTCTCAAGATTAATTGTTTGCACCTGCAGACAGCTGATGTCCATGTAGTAGTAGTCAGAAATGAATCTTTGGAAATTTTATTCCGAACAGAATGTACAACTGCTTTCATCTGCAGACTTCTTGACTCACACTGAACATTTGCTATTAAAAAAAGCTGATCATAGCAAGTTGCTAGGCTAATAGCCCAAGGGCTGTTATAAGCATAGCCAAGTTCTAACCTTATTTCCATGATCAGCACCAAATGCCCATATCCAGGAGGGACACAGGTGGAACCCCAGGGTGAATTTACAGTTATCCATCCAATCATCCAAATTGTGTTTGAAGAGGGACAATGAGGTGCTGTGTTTGACACGAAGTAGGAGTCTGTTCCAAAGGTATGGTAACCTCTGAGAGATAAATCTGTCCATCAAACAGGTTCTATTAATGTCACATACCAGTTTAAGGTCTTTAGAGTGAGTAACCTGTGTGTACCATTTGAGTTGTGGATATGCAGCATTTCCCGTAAAGCAGAGTCAGAGATTGCCATATATGCAAGGCAGAGATCACCTCTGAGTAGTCTGTATGAAACACAATAAAGTGACAGTGATTTCAGATGATCCACATAAGACAAATACTGAAGACCTAGAATTTTCCTTCTGAAAAACCTTTGTGATCTCTCCAATTGCTGCAGGTGCTTGGAAAGATGCATACCAAAAGGGGCATTGTGCTCAGTTATTGCCCTGATGATGGAAGAGTACAGGGAGGCTAGAACATCTTTTTTTTTTCTGGAGGCAGTGCCTTACTTATGAAATGAGCAATATAGAATGCCTTTCTTACCACTGCGGAGACATGGTGGTCTAAGGTGAGGTTGCTGTCAACTGTGTGCTCAGGTCTCTCACTACTAAGTGCATACTTAAGGTGTTGCTATTGATGTGGTAGTTAGCCGGAGCATCGCCTTACTGAAAGGGATGCTAATACATATTTTTTACCATGAGTTTAAGGCCATGACTTTGGCACCAGTCATTTGTTTAAGACCCTCTCGTAGGATGTTGGCATCATTTGGAGATTCTATGACCGCTCCCAGTTTGCAATCATCAGCAAGTTTTGTCAGCCACAGATCTGTAGATCTGATGTTGTCAATCTTTATTTATTCTTGGCCAATTTGTTCGGTTCTGACCTCTTGGAACCGACTCGGCCGTTATACATAGCTCACACCAGCCAAAAACTCGAGCTAAGGGTCTACCCACAGTGCCTCTCTTTCCATTATCTCAGATCTCATTTGCTGCGTAGAACATTGGACATGTTAGCTAATCTTCTCAGCTAAGTGCTTTAAAATTTCTATTTTCATTTGTGTTTCTAGCAATATTTGGTTAAAACTTTCTCTTACTGGATAATTTCATTACATTGTTTTTGAGTGTGTGACTGTTTTCAGACTATTTCTACCCACCCCATTTTACCTTATGGTAGCTCATATTACCATCATTGGTAACAGGCCTCCTCCCTTTCTTTATTACCATTGGTAGCCATACATACCATTGCTGGTATCCTCTTGCCCTTTTCTCCTTTTACCCGTTTGGGTATTTTTTCTATACCGTTGTTGGTATATCTGTTTAAAAAAAAAAACTCCTTTCTTTCTTTTCCTCTATTTTGTGCTTGTGTGTGTGTGTCTGTGACCCAGCTGTTTTTTAATATGGCAGAGAAACAAGAGGGGACACCCGGATTCAAGCAGTGTCAGGACTGTGGCAGAAAGATGCTCAATTCTGATGGGCATCTTTCTTGTGTGTACTGTTTGGGTGACCCTCACCGGGAAATAACTTGCAATATTTGTCAGGGCTTTAGCGTCTGTTCTTTAGCAGAGAGGCGCAATAAGTTTATCTTAAAATGCTTATTGAAATGTCCTTTTACTGAAGCCCTATCTAAGGTAGAGACTTCAAAATCTCCAAAGCCAGATGGGAAGAAAAGAAGCCAGTCTGTGCTGACCTCCTCTATGCACATGAAGTAAAGACTCAAAACATGCAGGTTCCGATGGTTTCTTCGAAACAGAAAGCCAAATTACTGAAAGTGACAGTATCATCATCTCCAGTACCGAAAAACTACTAAATCCACAGTGCCATCAGTCATTGAATCGACTCAAACCTCTTCAGCGCCGGCGACCTCTTCAGCACTGACAATAGTGTCTGCACAACCACCACAATCCTTTCATTCGGTTCCACATTCCTGTTCCATACAACAGTCCATGGTGCTGAAGGTCAATCTGACACTTATTCCCAGAATTAGATATTTCCCTTCAGTAGACCCATTTTTGGGTCACCAGCCAAGCCCATTTCTGGATAGGCCTGAGTCCCCTTTGGGAATGTCAATCCGTTCCTCCAGGAGTCTCTCAGAATTGGACATAGTCAGATTGGTGGACCAGCTTTTGGCAGCCAGAGGCCTCCCTGCACTTTCACAAACCTCTCTCCTACCCAGTGCCAAGGGTTTGGAGGCCCCCGCTTCAATGCTTCTGTTACCAGCTACTTCGGTGCCGACTATGGACCTCACCTCAGTGCTGGAGTCGACTCTGTGGTCTTCGGCTCCTTTAGATCCATCGCACAACTGAGACCGTGGTTTGGCTGTCAGTTCCAAGATCCTTGGACCATTCTGGTTCTTTCCACTATGCCGTCTACAGCTCTTGGGGCCATGGCTGTTTTGAGCCCCTTCTCGGCTCCTACTGTGGGTGGTGGCTCCTCGGAGCAGTGTGTGACCCCGGTTCCGGGCTCCTAGCCCTCTTCGGGTGGGCCTACCTTCCATATTATTGGAGAGAGCTTTGGCCTCAGCAGGCTCCCAGTTGGTTCCATTCTCATTGGAGTGCCATATTTTCATTTCCTCTGGTTCGCAGCTGTCATAATCTGCTACATCTGGATAACGGGGGACAAGAGCTGCAAGACACCCAGGTTCAGGGTCCCCCCTCTTCAGAGTCCTACTCAGAACTGCCCCCTGAGGACATGCAAGAAGAAGCACCTAGATTCTCAAGAAGAATCAGTCACTGTAGACACAGATTATGATTAAGGGGAAGGGTCCCCATGGTCATCCCCTGAAGATGTCTCTCTTATAGACATCCTGGAAATATTAGAACAGAGGGGTGATTGGAAGCCCTCAAACCCATCCTCTGATGAATCTGTGTTCTTGCAAGCTTTTTGTGCCCGCCTTTCTACTTCTTGAGTGACCCCGCCTACTGAAGACCTAGTTAAGTTGATCATTCTGTGACCGTGGAAGGCTCCTGACTCCATAGAGCCTATTCCCTGGGGACTGGATAAGATTCTTTCAGCCCCATTGATCTAAGGTTCAAGCAGTGGATGCCTTGATGGTGATGGTGGCCACCAAAAAGGAACTCGCTGAGGAGAGTTCAGTTATCTATCCTCCCAACTGAGAGTTTCGGATGATGGATAGATTGGGGAAGCAGGTCTTTGCGTCAATGACCTTCGCTATTCAGTCCTTGAACTTCTTGGCACACTTTACTAGACTCCAAAGGGATCTGATAACTGAGCTTTCAGACAGCCTTGCAGGAGCAGCCTCTGGCGAGGTTTGAGATAAGGTTGCCTCTCAGCTTGCCATCCTAGAGTTGATCTCAAATTCGTCCATGCGGCTTATTGCTCACAGAGCTGAAGGGACGTATAGAGCAGCGGGTACTGGCATTGCTATTAGGTGTCGTGCTTGGATGCGGTTTTCATTTCATGGAACTCTTTTAAGTCTTTGACCCCCACAGTTTAGTTGTGCCAGTCTATGCCATGTTGGTCATGCATGTTGCCAATGAATGAATCTCTAACCCAGACTGATATCTCATTCCTCTCCTTGCTCTCTCTATACTTCTCTACTCTACTATTCTATAACGCCTATCTGTAATTAATAATTTCCTTTATAGTACTGAAAAAAAAATATGCTTTTGCTCTCTCTATTTGATCTTAGTGTAAACCTACTAAGTGAACTCTGTACAGTTTTCTTCTGACCAATGTACTGTAATTCACTTGACTATTACTATATATTGTATTCTTTGTCACTGCTGATTCTTGGAGCTTTTCTCCCTGGGCCTCTACTGAAAATGGACATATATCCAGTTAGATTAGCCTGGTCAACAAATGTAACATAAAATAAATAACATAAGTAAATAAAATAAAGTATGTAGGACATGTACTCCCAGTGTAATGACAACTCAGTAAAGAAGTAGCTATTTTGGGGGGCTATTAATGCAAAGTTATATATCTGTGAAACAGTTTTAATATTTTCTAGTAAATGTTTTGGCTAACTATGAACTGTTTTAGGTGCAAAAGTAATAGAACAGATGCACAATGAATTTATTTTATTTGCTCTCTTTGGAAGTGAGATTCAGGTGCTGAGTTCTGTGCCATCCTCTACTGCTGTTGTGATGATTTGTTGTTTATGCTCTTAACTCCTCTGACATCTTGCTTGCTACATTATTGACTGAGCAAGTTGCATTCATGATGCCATACATGCTAAGCCTCTCAGACATAGTCAGTGCACCATACTATGTGTGCATGCAATGCTCCTTGATGTGGGTGATACATCTGCACTCTTACAGTTATCACCAGTACATTGAGCTAAGCTACCATTCTCTCCATAGATGAGTGAGTTGCACCTGCATGTTGCAAATGAACAAAACATACATATATATATATATATATATATATATATATGTATATATATGTATATGTATATATATCTATATATATATATATATATATATATATCTAGGAACACTTTATAAGCTCGAAATACTGAAATCGCAAAATTCAGCATCTCGAGTTCATAAAGTGGAATGATTGGAAGGTCGCAACTCTAGAAGAATGAAATTCAAAATCTCAAATGCAGGAGATTTTGAATTAGCGGTTCTGGTGTTGCGCTGTGTTCGTGGATTCAGGTAAGTGTTTATGTTTAAGGTTGTTGGGTAGGGGACGTAGTGTGTGCAAGTGTGCGTTGTTACTGTAATGTGTGTGGACGAGAGGAATGTAGTTTGTGTGGTGGTGTTTTGTGTATGTAGTGCGATCTTGGAGTTAGAATATTTAAGTAGGGAGGGTGTGGGGGGGTGCATAGGGATAGATGTGTGTGCTTATTTAGTTGTGTGCGTGTGTGTTGTAATGGTGTTTGAAAGTGTTGGGAGTTTGAATTTCGCGGTTTTGGGATTTAGGGCTTTATGATTGTGTAGTTTCGGGTATTTGGATTTTCTACTTTATAGGCTCCAGATTCTGTAGCTGCGGTGGTGCAGCGGTTAGCGTTGTCGCCTCACAGCAAGAGGTTCTCCCGTTTGATTCTCGGCTGGAGCACCTTCTGTGTGGAGTCTGCATGTCCTCCCTGTGGTCGAGTGATGCTAAAGACATGCAGGTAGGTGCGAGGGTAAATGGACGTAACTTAGTTGAAGGTTGGGCATCGGGCTGGCAACTCGGCACCGTACAAATCCACTGCCAATCATGAGCGGACCGGAGTTCCGCTGTGGCAACCCATAACTGGGAAAAGCCAAAAGAAAAATTAAGGCTCGAGATTCTGTAATTCGAGATTTCAGATGTTCGAGCTTATAAATTAAATCCATATATATATATATATATATATATATATATATATATATATATATCACGCTCCCCAACATTCAGCACAACAGAATAAACACACCCAAAATGGGTGAGTAACTTGAAAAGAAAAAATAAAACATGCTCTAAACAGGAACTAGGAGGCCATGATTTAATGTCCGGCTCACCAAGAATGCTAATACACAATACACAAACCTAGGTTTCGCCTCCTTGCGTCATCAGTGTGTATTGTACAGAGGGAACAGTGACCAATATATACAGTTTTCAATCACTTTAGCTTAAAGACACAGTACACTTGACACATATAAAATTTAATTTTTGTGACACCAAAAAACCTATCAGTCATTGCATTAAAAAATATATGTATATTATATTATTAAACTAAGTAAATGGAGACAAGTTCAGTCTACTGCATCAAGTATGTTTATTAGATTATTAATAGAGTATTATGAAGAGCAGCATGCAGAGATGATAGTGAAGTTGAATAATGCCTATGAAGATACGGTTAAATACAATCAAGAACAAAATTACAATGAAAAATATAAACAGTATGTAAATGAGGTTCAAAAAATGGAGAAGGAATTATCAGATAGGAAACTTAACAAATTTTCAGAGAGATACTAAGGATTATATTAATAATTTGGCCTATACCTGGAAGAAAGCCAAAAGGTCAGTAAGATTTACTTAAGGTAAATATAAGGGACAAGTGATGCCTAACAGGAAAAGACCAAGGTCCATTTTAACCAGAAGAAGTACTGATAATTCTAGCATCTCTGATATATCTTCAGGTTATTCAAATACTGACACAGAACTGGAGGGGGTAGAACCCACAGCTTTGTGCTCCCCTACACCAAAAAGGGTAAGGGGCCCTTTAGGTGAGGGGGCAGGAGACATGCTGGTTCAAGAAATGGAAGAAATGTTCAGCAGAATGGCCAACAACAGGTAGAGAACACCATTGATACCCAGGACACTGAAGATAATTTAGTGGTAAATTTGACTGATTATGTATTTTCGGATTTGGAATATCGAGTGCTAAATAAAGGCCTTAGCTTTGTACCTGATTGTTTTGTGTCCCAATTTGAGGTGGTGAAGGATGTTAAGGCTTTTTGCTGGAAATTGAATTTAAAATACTATTATTTACACAGACCACAGTCTAGAGATAGCCAGAACAGATTTATATTTAGGAAGTCAGAGTTTCAGCCCCCGTACTATGGAGCAGTTACAGTTTTTGAGGAACAAGTGCTACAAGACTTACAATTAAATCAGAGCAAGGTGTTTCAACACTTTTAAGGAGAATATGACCAAAGAAGGGAAACAAGCATTGCAGAATTTTAGTAATAATAACAATTTGGTTATTACCATGGCAGACAAAGGAGGCGCCATAGTAGTTTGGGGCAAAGAGGCCTATGAAAGAGAAGTTCAAAGACATTTGACTGATGTAGCATCATATTACCATCTCCCTATTGATCTGATAGTGGGATTCAAAACAGAAATTCATCAGTTTTTGAATCAAGGTAGAGAGGTGGGTATTATTCCTAAAGAATTACAACAACAGTTGACTGTGGAAGATCCCTCTCCACAATATTTCTATTTAGTTCCCAAGATTCACAAATCTATTACCCCAGTACCAGGACGTCCCATAGTAGAGGGTAGAGGTTCATTGATTGAACCTCTATCAATTTATCTAAAGAAGAAACTGAAACCACTATTGTCCTATGTGATGGCAAGGATAAAGGATATAAACCAGTTTTTACAGCTAATGGATGATTTGTATATTCCTAGACATGCACATATGGGCACATTGGATGTGCAATTGCTATATACGAGCATTCCTCACCAGGGTGGAATAGCTGCCATACAATATTGGTTTCGGGTTATTACTCCAAAGAAGAACAAGAATTTTTATTAAAACTTTTGGGTCTGGTACTAGAACACAATTTTTTAGATATTGTTCTGAATGGTACTTGTAAATTAAGGGTACAGCAATGGGAGCAACTTTTGCTCCCACCTATGCAGATCTATTCATGGGGTTTATGGAGGTACAAATGATTTATCAACAAAAGGAATTTACAACAGAGCTACTGATGTGGAGAAGGTACCTAGATGACTGCTGGGTAATATGGCAGGGTACTGAGGATAGGTGGCGACAGTTCGTTAATAGTTTGAACGATAATCAACATGGAATTTTTTTCAGTGGAAAATTGGAAGGGAAAAGTATTGAGTTTTTAGATGTTTTGGTAACTAAAGCTAATGAAGGCGTGGTACATACCAGTTTATACAGGAAGCCTTTTACTAAGAACTCATTACTTGAGGGCTGATAGCCATCCACAACATATTGTTGATAATATACCCCTAGCCCAATTTAAAAGACTTAAACGCATATGTAGTCAAACTGATCAATTTCAGATACAGACCGAACAGTTGAGACATAGATTTTTGGCAAGGGACTACAAACCCAGGCAAGTTGATAAAGCACAAAGTATGGTGAACTTCGATTCTAGAGAAGAATTATTAATGGGGGCCGAAAGGCCACCGGTGGAAGGGAAGCATGTCATCAGATTTATGACCAAGTTTGGAAGCAACAGCTTTAAAATAAAAGAAACAATACAACGACATTGGCACATATTGAAGACTGATAAGTTTTTGGACACATCATTAGATGCACGGTGTTCTTTTGGATATAGAAGAGGGAAGTCTATAGGTGAAAACCTTGCCAACTTCAAGAGGGGACATCAAAAAGATATAGAAAATAAATCCTGTAGAATATTGGGCAGTACATATTGTGGACATTGTGTCCATTGTAAGGTGGTCTCAAAAACCAAATCATTTACCTCCATAAATACACCTAAAGTTTATGATATTTAGACACTTGATTACTTGTAGTAGCGAATGGGTGATTTATATGGTGGTGTGCCAATGTGGGGCTTTTTATGTGGGACAGACGTCTTTATCTCTTCGACAGAGAATAGCATTACATATCAGCGATATCAACTGTAAAAGAACATATAGTGCCTTGTACAAACATATCCAAATACATACAGGAGCACACTTTATCTTTTTGGGTATTGACCAGGTTGTAGGGGACAATTTAACGATGATAAGTAAACATAGAATTTTAAAAGAAAAAGAGAAAAAATGGATAGTATATTTAGGAGCATTATTTAAACCAGGTCTTAATGACTATTGGTAATTATATTTAGCTTATAATAAATGTTGGTCAAGATTGTTTAGTTTAATTAATAATATAATATATATATTTTTTAATGCAATGACTGATAGGTTTTTTTGGTGTCACAAAGATTTAATTTTATGTGTCAAGTGTACTGTGTCTTTAAGCTAAATTGATTGAAAACTCTATATATTGGTCACTGTTCCCTCTGTAGAATACACACTGATGTGGGGGCGAAACCTAGGTTTGTGTATTGTGTATTAGCATTCTTGGTGAGCCGGACATTAAATCATGGCCTCCTAGTTCCTGTTTGGAGCATGTTTTAGTTTTTTCTTTTCAAGTTACTCACCCATTTGGGTGTGTTTATTCTGTTGGTGCTGGATGTTGGGGAGCATGATTTGTATTTGAATCCGAGCACACGTAATACCGTGCACCTGTTATTTGTAGGTGTATGTATGTATGTATATATATATATATATATATATATATATAATCAGGGGATTCATCCTCATCCACCAGATCAGACTTCTTTTTCCCCTTCTGTCACTCAGCATCTCTGCTGACTCAGGGTTTCATAGAACCCGTTCCCTTTCTCTATCAGGGAAAGGTTTTTACTCAATGTTTTTGGTACCAGAAAAGTAAGCCTCACTGAGACAAGTCCTAGATCATTCACTTTTTAACCTGTTTGTGAAGTCTCAAAGTTAAAATGCTATCCCGTCACAACCTGTCAGCACTTATTTACCCTTTCCATTTTTGGTAACACTAGATTTAAAGGATGCATTTCATCATATTTCTATAGCCTCAGATTTCAAAAATTTTCAGAGGTTTTTTTTTTTGTGTGTGTGTGTCTGAATTATACAATCAGTTCTCTTTGGATTATCCACTTCTCCAATGGTATTCACAGCTTGTCTCACTCCAGTGATAGCCTATTGCAGACTGCAAGGTATTCACATGTCTCTATTTAGAAGTCTTGTTCATCTTTGCAGAATCTTTTTTCAAAGTGTCAGGAGTCTCTCACTTGGGTGAGAGATCGCCTTTACAGACTGTTTCAAGAGAGCATTCAAAAATCTTTTTTGACGCCTTACCACAGGATTGTTTTCCTATGTTGTCTCGTAGATAATCCTGTTCAAAAACTCTTTCTTCTACAGGAAAAAAGGAAATCTGTATCTAGATTTATCCTGAGTTTTCTTCAGTCAGTCCAGGACTTACACAAAGGAAGTTCTCAGGACACTAGGATTCATTGCATCTCTGATTCCCATGATTGCTCTAGCCATACTCCACACGGGAAAGATTCAGTGGTATGTAAAATCTGTATGGACCGAGCATCAACACCCTTTAACATATCAAATTCCAGTCTGGGAATTTATCAAAAAGGAACTGCTTTGGTGGCGAGATCAGTTTTTTTATCTGAATCTTTTTCTCAGGTTTTCTCTTCCAGCTCCAACACAGTCCGTAACATTAGGTTCCTCGGACTTTGCTTGAGGATCTGTGTCTATGGGGGGTAAAAGTTTAGGGTCTTTGTAATGAAAATCGCCAGCAGAAACACATAAATAAGTTGTGGGCAGTAATAAATACAGTCAACTTTCACAGTCATTTGAGGGCCTAGGGCTGCTGCAGTTGATTACCAACAACACCATAGTGATGTGGTACTTAATCTGTGGGCTCCAGATCAAACTGTCTCAGTAGGTTAGCCATGGTAGCCTAGGATATAGCAGGTCAGCACAAACTCATTGTACAGGCATCTTACATTCCATCAGAGCAAAACATTGTGACTAGGCAAGTTGCACAGGACCAGGACAGACCCTCACAAATAGCAATTGAATCCGGGGATATTCCAAGATTTGATCCAGTTGTGGGGAAAACCTCAGGTAGATCATTTTACCTCCATTCATAACAATCAGCAAAATTCTGTTCCAGGACTACCTAAAGGCAGGTTTGAAAAACAGGTGTTTTTCCATTCCCTTGCACCCAAAAACAGGTGGTTTTTTTTCATTCTCTTGGGCCTGAAAAACAGGTGTTTCTTTCCCTTGGACAGAAATGTTCCTGTATGCCTTTCCACTAAGATCTAGGATTGCTCTGAAGATTAACAAACTAGTAATCCACTGAACCCGAGACAAACTGGGATGAATGGAGTACCATAGAAGAATAGTTTTCATCTTGTGATTACTTGATTACCTGTCTGGCGCAGCGACTGCCTTGATGCTTCCATGGTATTCCATTCTTCCCTGGTTTACTCTGAAGATTCGGAAAGACTTCCCAAAGATCGTTGTGGTGACTTTTTTCTGACACAGGCAGCAGTGGTTCTCCTAGGGCACCACAGGCTTCTTCACAGACTGCACCTTCTCACACAAGACAGGGGTTGTTTGATGCACCCCTATCTTGAAACGGCTTCAACTAACTGCCCAGAAAATGGAATCTTAACCTTTTAGGCACTCATTTTCTGAAGGTGTACAGCAGGTATTAAAGGAGACAAAAAAATGCTACTGAAATATCATATATTAGTAAATTAAAAGATTTTCTAGTTGGTGCCATAATAAGTACAGAGAGTCTTTTACAGTTAGTATTTCTCCTGTTCTCTAATATTTGTGTGAGGAGTTATACTCTGACCATTCTTACTCCTCTGCCAAGGTTCATTTGTCTGCCATTTCAGCATGTCTGTCTATGGATCCCCTCTTTCAGGGCATTCCTATGTCAAAATGTTTTTGAAAGGGATTCTGCTTACTCCACTTAGAAAACAGATGATCTCTCCTTGTCATTTTCCCCAACCATTTTTTAGAACTAATCTCTCATTTACACCTAAAGTGGTAGCACTCTGTCTCTCCTTCTCTCTCTCTTTCTCTCTATTTGCCTGAACCTAAAGATGAGGGAGAGAGGATTCTTCAAACTCTGGATATCCGCAGACAACTCTGGTACTATCTTGACATAACCAAAAACTTCATAAATTCTACTTGGGTACAAAACAATTGAGTATGCCACTGTAGGGCGGCACAGTGGTCGCCTCACAACAAGAGGTTCTCCAGTTCAATTCTCGGCTGTGGTGCCTTCTATGCAGAGTTTGCATGTTCTCCCTGCATTCGCGTGGGTTTCCTCCGGGTACTCTGGTTTCCTCCCACATTCAAAAGACATGCAACTGACGCGTTTCTCCCCGGGCCTCTCCTGAAATTAGGCTCTGTGGAATCTAGTCAGACTTTCCTGGTTAACGAATGTTAAATAAAAATAAAATAATTAATTATCCACTTCTTATAAAGATGAGAAAAAAGAGCAACCTGTCTCAAAGCAAACTATTTCCAAATGGTTGTCCTATGCTATCTCTTCTTGCTGTTCCCATCATAATGTCATTTCCAGGCAGGGTCAAGGCACATTCTGCTAGGGCCTTGGCTTCATCAGTGGCATTTTGGAAAGGTGTTTACTCTAGAAGTATTCTAGGGGCCGCTGCTTGTCCTTTATGCATAATTTTACAAAGCACTGCAAACTAGATTGCTTTTCAAAATCTAGAGCAGGTTTTGCTAAGAACATTCTCTAGGGGCTTACTAGTTCCTTGTGATTTCGCCTCCAGGCCTCTTAAGCTATTATTTTCTACCCATATAACTAACACTGTTGCAGCAGTGATCAAATGATGAACAATAGTGCACTTATGTAAGAAAACTTATCATAACCGTAGATGTTTGAATGATCACTGATTCTTTCTCCACCCGCTTACTTTTTGGTATGTTTTTTGCTGGGGTGTGAACATTGAATTTTATTTACCTAGCATTGTTCTCTTTCAGGGCTCTACCCTCCTCATAGTTGGCATGATAGCTCTGAGGGGCTTGCACCCAGACCATTGATTTCTTCACTCCCTCCTCAAGCTGTCAATGGTTAGAAGCATTGGAAGGTGCCTGAAACTTTGGAAGCTGACTGGCTATTGTATCCTATATAGGTAAGGCCACTGCGGCAGTGATGATGCAAATGTCTACTGTTATGGTAAGTTTACTTACACAACTGTACTTTCTAATAAGGTACTTGGGTACAAAACAATTGAGTATGCCACTATATCTCCAAGGATCTCACTGCAGCATAGTTTTAAGGCAGTACACCACCTTTGTCAGTACATTGAATATAGGTCTCACCCTATCTGCAGTAACAAAAAAAGATGTCATTCTTCGTAAAATAAAATTTCATTTTTACTTGCAATATAATGTGGACATAATGCACATGTATTCTTGACATCATTTTTACCTGAACATTTGAGCCGAGGTCAATTAGCTACCAGATATAAATTTTGTGTAGTGCCAGGCTGTGAAAGTAAATGTCCATGAAATGCTGGATTTGCCAGTTGTATATAAGAGGCTGTGTGTAAGTTCCCTAAAGCAGCACATAGAATATGCTCTGGCAATTCTGCCAAGATTCTTGTGTCCAAAGCACTGTCATGAATGGCACATTGAATCTCAATCCCAACTTGTATGATAATATAGTGCCTTTGTCAGAACATGATATGTAGGCTTTACGTTATTTGCAGCAATGGAAAAGTGTAATGACAACATAATGAAGACAATAATAATAGCCATGGAGATTCCCTATACTCTTGTAAAGTTGCCAAAACTTGGAATGAAATACCCCAACATATACTTAACACCAACAGTACTTCTAAATTCAAGCAATTACTTAGAGAGCACCTCAATAACACTTGGCTCTGCTCCTGTACTAAACCTGATTAATAACTCTCTCACCCTTGACTAGCCCACTACTTTTACTTGCTGTCTCCCTTCTTAGCCTTTCCTTTCCCAATTCTCCTGCCTGTCTCCCTTAACTGCATTCTTTTATTGTCTGTCTGTATTCTGCTTAACAAAAATACCCCTTTCCCCTAAACCTTTTTCTTTTAGCTTGTCCTAACAGTCTATTAATTTCTGTTTCTCCTCTACTAATTTTTCTTCAATACCACTACTAGTATTTTTAAACTTACCTCAGATCTCTCCTTATGTATCTCTAAATATGCTTTTTGTAATGTTCAGTTGTGTATTTGTGGAGCTTTTCTACCCAGGCCTCTGCTGAAAAGGGGTCTTCTAAAGCCAGTTGGACTCTCCCGGTAAACAAATGGAAATCAATTGTGGATATGGGTTGTATTCTGCTGAATTGAACAGAAGTTTGTATACTCATTTTAAATGAAGCCAAGTATAATGCAACTTGGAAGCCTTCCACATTTTAGTAGCTACACTGACTTATTGCTGGAGTCTGTTGATGCAAGGTTATATCTCTGTAATAGTTTAACATTTTCTGGTCATTTTTTTTTTTTTTTTGGTTTGGTTTGGAAGACAAATTTAGATATTCAGCTGTAAAATTTAGTTTATTTGTGCTTTTAGATGCAGCAGTAATAGAACAAATGCACACTGAACGTATTTTATTTGTTCCCCTAGGAGGTGAGATTCAGATCCCCAGAGTAGTGCTGTTCTCCACTGTGAGGATAGGGATTTTTTGCTTATGCTCTTAACCTGCCTGACAACTTGACTGCTATGTTGTTGACTGTTTACCAGGAGCTGTATTAATGTTACCACAGATAAGCCTCCTAGCTGAGTAGTGCATCACATTCCAGTGCATGCACTCGAGGGTCATTATCACAGGTGATGCACCCATGTTCTTTTGCTGTGTTTGGAGGGTTGAGGTGAGAGGTCATGCTGTGCGGTGTAATTTCACGTCTGGATTGCATTTCCTGTAGATTTTAATAAGAAGCAGTGAGGTAATTATTTGACTAGTATGGGTGATTACACCACCTGTGTCTCAGAATAGAGTGAAAAATACTCTAAAATTGGCTTTGTGGTGTTTTTAACAGAAAAACTAATAATATAAAGTCAGACTAATTCAGTGACACTGGCTAGACAATCATGTTGTTGCTGATTTTATGTCAACAACTGCTTTTAAGGGGAAAAAAGATCTCTGAACTTTGCACCTTGATCTTTTCAGAATCATGTCTAGCTATTTGTAAGGATTGAGTATTCCTTAGGACTAATCCATATTTTGTTGTGAAAATGTCTTCAGAATTTCCCTTAAAACAGTCAATTTATTTTAATTTTCTTGGCTATGTAAAAAAATAAGCGAGAACAAGACCCCCCCCCCCCCCCACACACACACACACACACAACTTTTATAGACAGTAAAAGCTCAGGTTCTACCTGAAGCAAATCAGTGATCTAGAAAGACAGTGCAACTGGTTATTTTCTTCACTTTAAAGAGGGAATGCCTAATAGTCGCCAAACAAACCTTTATAAGCAGATTGCTAGCTGGATTGTCTTTGCTCTCAGATGAAATACTACTCTACTCCACTATGGTTCAGACGATCACCAAGCATTATTGTTTGGACTGTGATTCCTGGAGTAATTCCTGTTTTGGTACTTCACTTCCACCTTCAGGACTTAGCCTCCTGAGCTTTCCTTTTTCCTTCCTCTAGCTACTTCCACTCTAAATGTTAATGGTGCATCAGTCCAGACAGAGGACTCCATGTAACTAAAATGTTATTTCTCTACCAGTTGCTCCATGAGGGAGTTATTTTTGGTGGATCACTAATGTACTCATGCTGTCTCCTATGCTTGGATGTCCCCTGTATCCAGAGGCTGCTGTTAGATATCCCTGTAAAATGGACTAGTATATATTTACAAATCATTCTAAAACCCTTGTATAGTTTAGGATTGAATCCTCACTATTTTCTTGATCTGTTGGAATTATGCTTAGTCTTTGTTCGGAGTGTCTTGGCAAACTCGGGGACTAAGAATGCCATATTAATGCAAATTGTGATGCTATGGTGTTTGCTATGAGGGGAGACATGCTTGAGCTTCCAAGAAAAAAAAAGTACTGTAGAGGTGAGGAAGGAAAAGAGGATATATGCAATGGTCCACCCATCGTGGAAGAAGAAAGAAAGGATATACACAGATGCTGACCCATCAGACTGTTCCTTTTTACATCAACTGATGTAAAAGCATATATGTTATTTCTAGTATATGTTATTTCTAGTTATAGATTAAGCTTATTTACGGTTTTCTTGAGATGTGGACTTGCCAGTGTTCCATTGCAATATTTGTTTCTCCTCCTTTGTGAATATTTTTCCATTTTCATGTTTACTTGGATACCTGTAATATGCTTAATAAAAACAGTATGCTTGCATGCAGCAGAAAATTATGAATATGAAGAAAGATAGCAGTTGGATTTAAACATTTAAAGTTGAAGTGACATCCTTGATTTAATATGCATTACACTGATTTTTTTTTTTATCTTCTGTTAGGAGTTCTGTTTGTAGAAATGCAAAAGTATTAGAATTTGAAGCAATGGTGCATTTTGTAACATTTCTGCATGCATAATAACACTTTATTTTTTTTTAGACCTAGTATGAAGGAATTAAAACTCTGTAAACAACAAGCAAAGAGGCTGGAAAGATTACTTCTACATAACGGTGTAAAGTAAGCCATTCCGTGCAATATTTCTAAATATTGTATTTTTATTATGCTATTTTTTATCTTCTTAAAGCACTGCTCTTGTATAATACTGACCAGAGGTGGCATTAGAACCTACTGCACTTAATTGCCAGGTCTGGAAGTGGAGATGTTTTAGGATACGTCAACTGATTCATTTAAGCTTCCTTGCATAATGTTTCTATTTCTGAAGTCATGTGAAATAATGTTTGTCTGCTTTGACTGTTTAAAATTAGGATTGCTTACATTACAATAAATTATCATAAAATGTGTAGAGTAATGCAGTCAGACTACTTCAGTCAGTAGTTAGACGGATGATAACAGAAATTTTGACTTGTAGAAAGTATAAAGCTGTGACTATTTGATAAGTTGCCCACAGCTTTTATGTTTTAGCAAAGTACCTTGGGATATGCACAGGTCTTCTGAAAATTTGATTGCCATTCAGAAACATAGAATTTAACAGCTGGTAAGCAACAGTATACTAAAGTAATGAACCTTTTTACTGTGTTATTTGAATACTGGAGATTCTGTTGTATTCTAAAATCATTCTTTGAGAACCATCAGATGTTCGTGTTTCACTGTTGCAGTCCTTACAAAATGGGTTATCTGGCTCACAGTAGCCTTCAATCAGCCAGAATACCAAAGTCCTTGGTATATGATGTCGGCTGCCTTCGGTTTAAGCCTGACGTCAGGTACAAAGGAAGGCAGCCGGTGCTATTTCCTCAGTCTTTTTGCCGCCGAGACCGAAGCAGAAGCTTTTTGCACGAGTGCCGGTCGGCCGAGTACCTTTTTTTTTGTATTCCGACTGTTTAGTTGAAAACCCTCAGATAAGTACTCTGTTGAGGACCCCCTTTTCTTGCTTTAACGAATGTCAGAGAAAGTTAATAACTGTCTTGCCTGTGAGAAACACCATGATTTTCTCTCCTATTGTATCACTTGTTTGCGCCTTGAGCACGATGTCCCTAATTGTGTTCGTTGTACTTCTTTCAATGCGTGTAGCATTCGCCGTAGAGCTAGGATCTTGTTCAACCATTTTGGTGTTTGGCCTAAGTTCGTAGGTATGGTGTCTTCTGTTCTCCTGACTTTATATGTGCCTAAGAAGTGCAAAGATAAGGACCGCGACAGGTTTAGGGTCAAATTAGCCGATGACGTCCCTGTTAAGTTGGTTGTCGGCCCAACGGTAGTCAGTGAGCACTTTCATTGCTCCTGCAGTCCGCGGATGTTCAGCAACAGGCGTTTGCGGAGACTTTTACTGAGTCCTCCATTCCATAGGCTTCCACTTCATCTTCGTACCCTCCGCCAGTCGTCACCTCTGATGGATCCGGAGCCACTAAGCAGGCATCGGCTTCTGAGGCCTCTTTCTCCGCCTGGAGACCAGATCCAGACTGACGATCTTGGCTCAGACTACAGCAGTGGCTAGGCCTCCTGAGTCCCTCCAGCTTTTTAGCAGGCCTTCCAGCCGAAAATCTACTCCAAAGCAGGTGCAGGCCTCCTCTCAAATGCCTCAATCTCAGATGATTAAGATGGCCAGTGATCTTTTGACCCTTATCAGGGGCTCTCAGCCACCACCTTCTAAGAGTGCTAGGGAATTGTCCCCAGAACTTTTGTCTGCCTCAGACTCTGAGGTTTCCAGCACTTCTGCTGATGAAGAAGGACTCTCTCAACTTTTTTTCTGGTTTGAGGATTCTGATGCAGAAGACTCCATCCCTTTTGCCTCCCCTCCAGAAGATTTCTCTTCTGGAGATATGCTGAATACTCTTAGGGAGCATTTCAAATGGGAAAGTCAGGAATATCCTCAGTCTAAGAAACGGATTAGGGAATTCTTGGATTTGCCACAGCATAAGCCTTTGGCTATCCATCCGGTTTTGGAAGTTGTTGATATTTTCATGGAGAATTCTTTGACTCCTAATTCTGTTCCTCCTGCTCCCATAAAGCCTGACGGGTATTACAGAGTTCATGATTCTCATCAGTTCCTTTTCGAGAATCCTAATGCAGATCTAGAGATTATTTCTCAGGGCACTAAAGGTGTTAAAGCCATGGTTGCTAAAAATCCTGTTCCTTCTGACAGGGAATCTAGGGCCTTGGATAGATGGGGTAAAAGGTTTATACTTCTTCCACCCTGGCTATTAGGTCTGTTAATTGTTTTTTTCATATACTTAAGTATCAGCAGCATACTTTGGAGGCCATTAAGGCTAAAATTGCTGGTGTTCCTTCCCTGATGGAGAGTAAGGACATGCAAGATTTATTGAATTCTGCCACTCTTGTCACTAAACATTCTGTACATTGTGGTTTTGACACTTTGGAGGCTTCTTGCAGGACAGAAGCCACTGGTTCTGTTATTAGAAGACATGCTTGGCTCAGGGAACAGCCTCTTCCTGAACCTGTCAAATCTAAATTACTGGATGTACCTTCGCACAAGGACAATCTTTTTGGTAGCAAAGCAGAAGAGGTGTTGAAAAGGTTGGAGGATAAGGCCAAATCTATGCAAACTGTTAAGGATTTTCTGCAAGTTCAGCCTCCTCATTTTAGTAGGCATTACCCTTCTAAGAATTGCACTTTTCCTGACCGTAGTAAACAGGGTCTCGCACTAGGCCTAGGGGTTGCAGGTCTTCTAGGGGACAGACTTCCACCCCTCAAAAGGCTAAGCACTGGCAGTCTTCCTCTTCAAAATCGGGGAGTTCTAAGCAAATTCCCCAAAAGAAACATTCCCAATGACTCCGGACTTCCTCTGCGGGTCCAGGGTTTCCTTTGGGGGGGGAGGTTAGCCATTTTTGCAGATGTCTGGTACACCATCACAGATGACAAATGGGTGCTCAAAATAGTATCCCAAGGCTACAGGTTCTCCTTTCACACCTTCCCGGTTCACCAATTCCTGCAAGCCCTGGGATTCATGGCTTCATGTATTCTGATGATTCCATATGCAAGACTGCATGTGAGGAAAATTCTGTGGTACCTCAAAAACCTTTGGTGTCAACACACTCAGGATTTAGACTTGATTCTTCCTCTCCATAATGTGGCATCACCAGATTGGGATAAGAAATGTACGTAGTCTCACTGTCTTCAGTTATTTTTTATCACATAGGTTGATTGGATCATTTGCCTAAATGAAAAGTTGCTGCATTTGACACAGAATGTCTCAAGTCTTATAAGTATATCTGTAGTTGTACGTGCATTAGCTAGGCTCCATACAGGAACTGTCTGCTTTTTAGGGCAGGTGCATAATATCCATTGTTGCTGAAATTGCATTGCTTCAGGCTGAGAATGCAGTGCAGGCTGAAGGAGAAGCTGAAAGCTTTCTTGTATGTTACTGTGTCTGTAACGGTTTCAGCCAGAGCAGGGTTCAGCAGGAGGATCTTGTCCATCATCCCAAGCAGGAATCACAGAAGAGAGAGGGGAGCTAAGAGCATATGAGGCTAGACTCAGGCCAAAGCTTATCCAGCTGCAAGGTCCTTCACCTCCTGCCATTGCAGGTCAGAGGCCATAAGAACAACTAGAGAAGTGACTCTCATTTTTGGCAGAAAGACCCAGAACCTCATTCCTGTCTGTACTCTGCCAGAGCATATGACCATCTGGTTGCCTTAAGCAGTGTCTCTTGAGATCCCAGGGTATGTTTCTGAAGTGGAACTCAGGCACTTATTATAGAGGGTTAAGGCTATGAGTTGCTAACAAGCTGCTGCTTTGTAGTCCAGTGTTAGATTCCCACATTTCCATTGGGTACTGTGTAACTCTAAACATGTCACATAACCAGACTGTCATTTCAGGGCACCCAAGAAACTGATCACTTGCCTCCAGTGGGCTTACCTAGTTAACAAAAGAAAAAAAAACTCAGGTCCGTTGAGTCTAGTTATTTCACCTCCCCTGAGTCAAAGGCTCATCTCTGAGTATTCAGCAGCTTTATTGCCTGCTGTGGCATTGCTTATACATACTACATTAGCCTGAGCAGCATTTTTGGTGTATGGTAGGACATTACTGATCAGTTTAGGGTGTGAATAATTAAGGAGTTTAAATTAATGCCAGAAGAATGTTTTGCACAGACTTTTCATTTGCTAGCACTCTTTTGGCTGGTAGCATCCCGGTTATACTAGTGATTGATTCCCTACCCCAAGGTGCAAGCTTATTGCTTCTACTGTGCTGGCTGTAGATGTAGGGTCCACAGCAGCTCCCTCAAGGTCCTAGTGGCTGGAGATGTTTTCCTTTTCCCTTAGATTCACTATGGACAGTGGAATACAAGTAAAATGAGGTTCCTGCGATGGAGTAATGATCCTTCTCTTACAGCTGTCACCCCTTCAGATGTGTCTCATTGTAGACTCAGTAGTGAGACACTAGGATGTTACACTCCCCAGGTTGGACAAGTAAAAGGTCATGGTCAGCTGCCTGTCCAGTGCCAGGATTCACCAAATCACACATGCACTCAAGTCTCTCAGCAACAAGTACCATTATGACTCTGTCATAGTTCATGTTGGTGTGCATGACCTGAGAAGTACCTCACTGGACTATATGAAAAGAGACATGGTGGAGCTCTCTGAGTATGTGTCCCTGGCAGTTATGTCCCTAGCCCTGAGCAGCATATTACCCTCACCTAGAATGATGCCACTGTCTAAATAAAAAAAAAAGATTGATTTCAATAATTGGCTTAGTTTTTGGTGTCATTCTAAGGGGATCCAGTTCCTGTCTACCTGGGAAGCACCTCGCTTCTTTGCCAGAGATGGTTTGCACTGGCACCCTAAGCTTTTGACTACTGGCAAAGGCTTTTGCCTCCCCCATAGTGCCTTTTTAGGCAAGCTCTCAAACGACATTACTGATATGCAATTAACCAATCAGAATAAAGTAAGGGTCATGCTGCTAAATGCTAGGAGCTTAAACCAAAAACTGCACTCCCTGAAAAGTACTTCTATCACTAGAAGATGTAGATGTCTGTGCAGTCACAGAAACCTGGTTTAAAGCCTCATAGAGTATCCTGGCCTGCAAGGCTACAATGCCTTCCACAGCTTTAGATTGCAAAAGGAACATGTGAAAACCAAAGGAGGCGGTGTTTCAATCTATATTAGAGATAAATTCACCTCATGTCTGGTTAGACTGGACAACTCCATGGAGTTATTCCAAGTTCAGGTTACAGTAGGTAAGACCCCTGTTCAAGGCTTAGCCAGTTATAGAGCCCTCTCCATCGGTCATGACCCCCACAAAGCCTACTTAACCTAACTGAAGACATCCAAATTTTACCGAACACATTAGTTATAGGGGATTTTAATTATCTCACCATCAACTGGGAAACCTACTCTAGCCCAAACGTTCCTTGACTTTGTGAATTCAAATGCGCTGGACTAAATTGTCAATACCCCAACAAGAGGAACAAACATTGTAGATCTGATCCTCACCAGCATGTCAAACAGGTGCACTGCTGCAACTGTTGGACTCTCACTATTTAAAACTGACCACAAATCAGTTAGCTTCGAACTGACACTAACACCAGAACTCATAAAGGGTGAAATCAGACTAAAAAGCCTCACCAAGGCAAGCTATACCCTCCTAGGTGAAGATGTAAATGTATTCCAGGCTCCACCCCAAGCTGAAAGTAGTAACTACACCAAAGCTTACACTGAAGCCCTGTGCTATCACTTGCATAAGTGTATAAACTCAACTGTACCAGATGGAATCAAAGCCAGAACCCCAAGTAAAATTAAGCTGTCATGGTGGACTTCTAGCATCAACAAACTCTACAATAAATGCAAAAAGTTGCTGTCCAAGAAAGCAATAACAAGAAGCCAACAATAGAAAAGCACCCTCCTCAGCCTTAACAGGCAAATAAGACAACTTGTCAAATCATCCAAGAGCTCCTTTGAGAGAACCCTAGCAAGTACTTCCAAGGATAACCATAAGGCCTTTTACAGCTATGTACGTAACCTAAAGTGTAGGACCCAAGCATGTGCAGAACTGGTGGCCAATGATATCACACACACACTGGCTCCACAGAGATGCAAACTTGCTAGCGGATAGGTTTGGTGAAAATTTCACTCCCTTATCTCCGCCTAACTTACAACAAACCCTCCCCCAAACTCCCCACCACCATCACCTTACATATCTGAAGAGCAGGTCCTCAAAGCCCTGTCCAAGACAGAGAACATGGCCTCTATGGTACCAGATGACATCCCAGGCTGTCTTCTAAGCAGGCTAAAATATGAACTAGCATCAGCATTAAGTACCCTTTTCAATCATAACTTAACTACAGGGTTTGTTTCTCCGGAATGAAGAACAGCTACAGTTATTCCCCTCCACAAAAGTAGTCTAGCAAAAGTTAGACTGTTAAGGTTGACCAGTCTCATCTGCAAGGCCATGGAATGCATCATTATAGACCTCATAAATAGACACAGGTGACTTCCAAATCCTGGACCCTACCCAATTCGGCTTCGTGAAGGTCAGATCCTGCCTGTTAAATCTGGTGGATTTCTTTGAAAGTGTGACCTAGGCCATTGATGAGGGCATATCTATGCACACAGCATACATTGACTTGGCAAAGGCTTTCAGCACAATCCCACATTCAGGCATTACCGATAAACTTAGCAAACTGAATGTAACCCCCTTTGTTGTAACATGGGTTGCCAACTGGCTCACAAGCCAGACACATGCTATCAAAGTGGGTGACTCCACATCAACCAGTAGACCTGTTACCAGTGGGGTGCCACAGGGAGTCAGTGTTGGGCCCCCTTTTGGTTACTGCTTGGTATATACTTCTCAGAACTCCAGGTCAAAACTAACGGGTTGTGGCTGACCAAGTCTGCAGACGACTACAAACTACGTGCAATTATTGAATACCCAAATTATGTCAGTATATTCCATGATGGTCTCACACAGACCAACGACTGGTGTATTAGTCACGTTTTCAAACTGAATGCAAAGAAATGCATCACCATTCCCTTCGGCACAAACAACTTCCCTTTATACTATCAAATCAATAACAATGCCCTAAGTACCCATGAAGTGGTAACGGACCTGGGATCACGGGTTGACCACAACCTTAATGCTTTCCACATAGGTCATTTGATTAGTAAAGGCATCGCCTTAAGTGCAAAATAAGTTATATCCCCCCCTATACTTGGCACTTATCTGGCCCATAATTGAGTATAATGCCCCATTCGGTATGTACTGTACTAAGCATCTACAGCAATTAGAGGGACCTCCAAAGGTTTCTTACAAAGATGATCAAGGGCATCCAGCATGTGCCTTGCATGGACTGACTAAAATCCCTGTCACTATACTCCATATTGTATAGACTTCTTAGGGAAGACTTATACCTGGCCTACAGAGCACCCCAAGACCCAAACCTAATGAACTTACTGCATATCCTTAAATCAAATGGGTTTATTGCTACCCATTCCAGGGACTTAAATATGGCCTGTGACTTAAATAGGACATGCTTGAGGAACAGATTTATCTCCCAGCGACTGCCATGTCTTTGGAACAGACTACCAATTCATGTGAAACAGAGCACCCCTATGACACTGTTCAAGAGAAACCTGGATGAGTGGATGGGGCACCATAAATCCTTACTGAGGATAGCACCTACAACCCTCCTAGACATGGGCAGTCATCACTAAGTGTGATCTTTGGTATAGACTAGTACCTCTACTGTATTACATTGGGTTGAAATGGCTAGGCTTAAAATGACCTCCGGGTCAATAGCATAGTAATCTCCTATGATCCTTTGACCCTGTCTTTTGGGAAAGTTTTTGGTTCTACTTTCAATAGTTAGTTGTTCCTAATCCTCCATCCTAGAAGAGGATCAATCACTGCATTAGGAAGGTGTGGGAGAAACCATGGGTCATTCCACTTTTGGACTCTTCTTTTAATGATGGTTCTTCTGCAGCTTGATAGCACCCCAAGAGTGGTCCTTAAGCTCTCAAACGTTAAATATTCTGTATAAGCTCCTAGCTGAATGACTTTGTCATAATACAAGTCTCTGTGTACATTCTGTAAGCCTACATTGGCATCCTGTGAGACTGTGAGCAAGTCAATTCCAGATGGTGTTCCAAAGCTGTGGGTGAAATGAATCCCTGTGGATCATCCCACTACTGTGGTAAACTGTCAAAATCAAAAGTGTATTATAAGAATCATTGCTGCAAGAATTATCAGTATGAACATGAAATATCCAGAGACACGCATCTATCTCCCTGCACTGAAATTTCTCAACATTTGGACATTCTTAAGGATTTGTACTCATATTTTCAAATGTGGCCTTAGACGAGGCTGGCAGTAAAATGTAGTGGACCACTCGTACTCTACTCAGTTCTTGTTTGCTTTTGAAATAAACAGCTAATCTTAAGTGTTTTACTAGTTCATTGGCCTCATTATTGCCTTTATCTTTTTTACAGTGCAAAGTACATACTTTCTTTTTTGTCTTGTTTTTGAAGAGTTTATTTTTTATGGTTTTGTACTCTTACTAATTATATGCCCTAAGTTAAAATTGCCAACAGATATCCATCTGGGTGTCAGATTAATCCAAAGATTATAACTTGAAGTGCCTTCACAGCACTTTCTCACCTGTCCTAGTCTTGTCTAGTTTATCAGGCACTGGAAAAACTGGCAGAGCTCTCTTGTTTTAGGAACTTTGGTTCACTGGAAAACCTCCTAGTTTATCCTCCTTAGATGTGTTTAATATAGCCTACTGTACCTTTGATTGTGCTAATGTAGGGGGCTACAGTGGCAGCCACTAATGTATTGCCTTCACCATATTATGTGGCTTGAAGCTCTGTTCCTTTAAAGACGAGCTTTATCAGACTGTCCTGGATGGCCCTTTATCCTTTCTTAAACTGTAAAAGGAGACAAAGTTCAGAAGACTGTGAAGGCCTTTATTTACCATAGTGGATATTTTCATTCAATAGATCACAGATTCTTCACCCTTAGTAATGGGCACATGTTATCTAAGGTAAACCAAAGATTGGAGCCACGGAAGCAGACTTGTCAGAGAGGTGGAGGCCACTGAGAGAGTGATAATTCTTATCAGATACATGAGTCTTTAGCAGAGGATTATGTAGAAAGAAGAGACTTTGAGGGTATTTCTAATAAAATTATCAGAAAAGTATACGTTACTAGAAAGTTAGCTCTACTGAATCCTGGATCCAGCAGCCTGGGAGCAACAGTTTGTGCAGAGTAAACAGAAATGAAAATATACTGTGTTTTGTGTATGAAATTCTATATGGCCAAGCCAACTCCATTGTGTAGAGGGATAAAGTCCTGATTACTGTTGAGATGTCTCAAGTTTGAGTTGCTGCTTGAGGGCTTGATGGACCTGGCAAGGGAGGATAGACATCCCTGTTCTTGGGGGGAAGGTTGTGACCAGCTGCCTTACTGATGCTTTGGGCAAGCAGAGGCTTGTCTGAAGTAGGAATGCAGTGCAGCAAGTATGTGGGCACTGGCCACCCAAGCTGGTGACGATGAGCCCGTATTATGGCATGTAACAAACTTGCATGCATAGGGCTGAGGGGTATAAGTGGTCCCTGTAGTTATACCAATCCTTGCATTATCACCATGGGAAGTTTGAGGGCTTTAATAACCTCACTTGCAGGGATACCATTGAGAGTACAAGCAACCCTCATAGCTGCCTGTATGACGTCTTCCCCAGATGAGTCTTATACCTGTACAGTACTGAGTATTTCCCTTGTTTAGTCTAATGAATGGCCTTAGCATGATTGGAGAGGGATTTGATGGTCTGCAAGTATGGGGCCAAAAAGATGAAGAAAAAATGTGTAAGGCCAAGTTAAAAGTAATTAGCTTTGAAACCAACTGAGTTATAAAGCCAGCTTGCCATAGTGGTGGAGAACATGCTGGCAAAACAAATGCCATCAAAGGTCATGATCAAGTATATTTTCCCAGTCTAGTTTCTTCAGAGACATTTTACTGTGCTATAAAATGGAAATTTTTGCTACAGGAGTTTCTTAATACGTTTATTTGAAGGTGTGTACTTTTTGCACTCGGTAGGACTACTTATAGATGGTGGCTGCATAGCTGCTTTTTAGTGTTTAGGCTTTTTTGGTTGTATATGAAGATATAACTGAAAAGTTTCGTTTGAATTATAATTTTGTAAGCATGTCCAGTGTAATCCAGTTATGTGAGCCTTCTGAAATGTACTTGTGTATTTATTACTGTGTCCTTTTTAGGCTTTCAGAGTTTCCTAATGGAAGACAAGCTGAGGAAAAAGAGAATACTAAAGTAGAAGACTTGGATAGCATACATGCAGATGTTTGCAGACATGTCTTAAAGGTATTATTCTTAACTCTGAAAATGTTTGTTATAAGTTTAACTTGTTCTGTATATAAAGAAAGATACTATAGTCTTTGAGGAATTTGTGTATCTACCATCAAGGGCCCTCTGATGGATCCTGACTTATGCAGTGACATTATGCATCTGCAGCATGAGCAAACTTATCCACTGCACCTGCTGTTTCTTTTTCAGAGTTTGGATCTCTATCCTTGTTATTTTCGATAAAAGAATTTCCTTTGTTTACCTACCCTTTTATTTTCTCTGGCTGTAAAGAGGTGTCTGTTGCTGCCTTAGTGGGGCCTACGCTTCGTAAAGTTAAGGGTATCTCTCTTCCAAGGCATCTTCACTCTCCTAGGAGTCAGAGTCATTCTCATTTAGCAGATGTGTGATTCCATTCTGGAACTTCATTTCAGCTGTGAACCTGAGGTCTGGGAAAGGTGAACCCCATGGCTTCCACCTTGGGGAGTTATTCTGGAAGGTTTGTACTGCCTTTCCTAGGGTGAATCAGCTTGGTCATGGCATCAGCCAGCCTGATCAGAGGGAGTGGTCCCTGAAGTCAGTCGGTTATGGACTGGGATGCTCATGGCCAAGGCTTCATCTCTTTGGACCTCCCACCTGGAATGGTCAGCCCTGATGAAGTAGTCTTAGGATGAGTCTGTGATAGTCCACAACCCAAGATTGAAAGGTCAGGCTGTTATTTAAGCAACTGTTGCAGTTATCTAATTTTATGGGTATGGAATTTTACCTGTAGGGAATTTGGATGCCAGCACCTGGCCCAGTGTAGATTTCTTCTCCTAGTGCACTGCTTCTGACACGTCTGTATCTCACTTAGCCTCACTTTTCTGTACTCACTGAAATCCCAGTTATGTGAGCCTTCATACTGTTAGCCTCCAGAGCTGTACTCACTGAAATCACAGTTTTGTGAGCCTTCATACTGTTAGCTGCCAGAGCTGATAGATGAGGATCTGCCTTCTCAATTGGTTCTCAAGCAAGTCCTGCTAGGAAGGTCCTAAATGAAGTCTAAGACTTCCTGCACTCTTCCACTTTGTGGGATGAGATTTATATCTGAGAGGCCATATGGTGTATAGATAACCTTTTTGCTCCCTGGCCCAGATGGGTCTTGAGTATATCATCTCCTCCATGCTCATCCCTTCCATGGACTCGGATTGTTTTATGTCATCACAGAATCCTGGAAGGTACCCTAACGTCACTGCTTCATCCTAGAGGAAATATAAATAATTTTATCATTCTTCAGCAGACTGGAGTGAGACCTTGCCAGATCATTCCAAAACTGACTTCTATGTATGCTAGAGGGCATTTATTATTCTCTGAGCACATATGTCATCTTTTTCCCCAGTTGACAGACAAGATGGCCTAGGAGGAGGACTGGTTGGGCAAGTAGGTTTATTTCTGTGCCATTTTGGGGCTTAACACCTTCAGCTATACATCTTAACTGGTAATCTCAGCTTTGCTACTATTCAAGCCATCCTTGAATGTACCATCTGAAATTATCTGTACTTCTTCCTGAATACTGCCAGCCTGTTTCAGCCGTACCTCTATTTGTTGTCTATGAATGCCCTGGCCAGGACAGTGGGCACAAGCAGGTACCTGTAAGAGATGGAATGGCTGTGATTCTCCTCCTAGGGAAACAACTTTATCAAGCCCTTTATTGAAACTTCCTTTGACAGGTGTAGTTTTTTTTTGGTTCAGATGATGTAATCCCTGCTACTACATTCCTTTGTGCTAGGCATAACTTCTCCTTAGCAGACGTCTGCTTCTCATCTACTTGAGGTCTCACCCTTCATAACGAAGGAAGAGGCTCTTTATGCATCTTAAGTCCAGGATGAGAAGTGCCTTCTGTCCTTGTCTCAACTATGGCTAGACTTTCTTAAAGGCTCCACCCCCCTTTCCCCTTCGTAAGCTTCTTGGAGAGAATGGGGTTAATCCCACCTTCCCTCCCTCCCCATTCCTGGTCCTGAAGTTTCACTGGCATGACTAAGAGGGAATGAGGATGCACATTGTTCTGTTATCATTCTCTGTGCCCTCCCTTCAGTGGTGGGAGGGAGGACTTCTGATTCATTGACCCAAATGTCCTCCAGATCTTCTTTTGCCCCTAGCCTCTTAGAAGGCGAGACACCTATTTCCAGTAGTTCCTTTTTAGGTTGCCAAGTTGGGTTGTTTAACCTGAGATTCCTGGTTGGGTGAAGTCTAGTGAATCCCCTTGTGTTCACTGATGGTAGTGTTTGTCTTGGAAGGGCTTTCTGTCTTGGATCCTTGAGGATTTTGGAACTGTAGAACATTCATTCTAGGCATGACTACTTCCCTTCTTGAGCTGGCTGCCTCTGTCTTTCTGTTGGGATGCCAGTTTCTCTTTGGCATCTGTCTCTGTTTGGGTGTGGGTACGTTTAGAGCTTGGTGATCCTGAGCATCATTGTTACTGGTTCCTTCTTGTCCCTTGGGATGCTTTTGAACCCTGTTCTAGAATGGCTAAGGCTTTTTGGGAGGGCAAAAGCTAGCCTTAATATTGTCCATAATTGACTGAAGGTTGATCTTTAGTATTTCATAATTTGTGTTTTTGTTATACTCACTGCATTTCCTTAGATATTTCAGATCCACAATAACTAGTATTTAGTCTTGGTTTTGCTATACTTCACATTGGCTTTAGCTTCTGAGTCAGGTTCCCACTCCAAATCCTATTCTTTTGGATGAAATTCTAAGGAAGGTCCCTCATGGCTACCTCTGTCTTGAAACTGGTTTGAGATTAGGTCTTTGGAGGTGGGACACACCTCTGCTTGGGGGTTCCCATTCTTGCAGTTTTATGTCTAGTTTCTTTTCAGGGATATGGTTTTATTGTCTTCAGATGTTCATCGTGTTTCACTGTTGCAGTCATGACTGTAGGTTTCTCCCCTGCCGGCAGGCAGCCCTCGGTCGGCCAGAATCCCAAAGTCTGGGTCCAGCGTCGGCTGTTCAACCATGCTCCCTGACGTCAGAGCGCCAGGAGTACAAAGCTGACAGCCGACACCATCTTCTCCAGTCTTTCTTGCCGTGCGGTGATAGCAGTTCGCAAGTGCCGGTCGGCTGACTCCTGACGAATTTTACTGATATACTTCGGTCCGAAGATTTTCTTCTCCACTCAAAGCTAAGTACCCCATTGGGGAAACTTTTTTCTTGCTCCACTCCGATGTCAGAAAAAGTTAATAATTGTATTTCATGTGGGAAGCAAATACCTCATAAGGATTTTTATTCTTACTGTATTCCTTGCTTGGGCCCTGACTACGACGTAGCTAGTTGTCGGTTTTGTGCTAGATTCAATCAACGTACAATTAAGCGAAGGTACGATTTTGCTTTTCATTACTTCGGTAGGCGCTTTAACTACAAAATGTCGTCGGATACGGTCCAGGCTACCGGAGTTCACAAACGTCGCAAGGATAAAGACAGGCCTCCGAGGTCCAAATCTGATGATAGCGCACAAGCGGAGCCAGCTTCAGGTTCGGCCGTCATCAGTGAGGTGCTTTTGCAGCCCCTGTCATCGGCCATTTCAGAACCGATGGCCGAAACGGACTCTCATGAGGAGCCAACCAGGCCTTTAAATATTTTTGTTGCAGGACCTTCGGACAATGCTCCTTCGGATGGGTCCGGAACCGCTGTGCAGGTACCGGCTTCCGAAGGGGTTTTCAGGCCTACTCAGCTACTAATAAAGACAAAGGCAAAGACTCCTTCAAAATCAAAGACTTCTACACAGGCCTCTTCTGAACCAGCTCCCAAGTCACAGAAACAGTTACTCAGGATGGCGGAGGATTTACTTACTATGATTAGGGGTTCTCATCCCTCTCCAGACAAAAGGCCAAGGCAAGATGTTTCTTATGATTCCTCTGATCAGGCTTCTGTTTCCTCAGTTTCTTCTTCTGATCAGGAATATTCTTTCCCTCCTTATGAGGATTCTGATGCTGAAGAATCCAATCCTTCAGCTTCTCCCCCTGAGGATTTCTCTTTTGGGGAAATGTTGCATGAAATGAGGGAACGTTTCCACTGGGAAGGACAGGAGTATTCGGAATCCAAGAAAAGACCGAGGGAATTTCTTCTTCTTCCTCAACATAGGCCCCTGGCTATTCCTCCTGTTTTGGATATTGTGGATGATGCCTTTTCGGAGACTAACTTAACCCCGGACTCTTTTCCTCCTGCTCCTGTTAAGCCTGATAGATATTACAGGGTTCCTGATTCCCATCAGTTTTTTCTGCTGACCCTGAAACCATTTCTCAGGGTCCTAAGGGAGTTAAGGCCGCTTCTGCACAAAATCCCATTCCTACTGAAAAGGATTCTCGATCCTTAGAAAGATGGGGCAAAAAGGTGTACACTTCTGCTACTTTGTCCATTAGGGCTTTAAACTGTCAGTTTCATATGTTTAAATACCAGCAATTTCTATTGTCCATCTTAAAACAAAAGCTTACTTCCATTTCTGCCTGTGCAGATGGTAAGGAATTACATGACTTATTGCATGCCACTGAACAGGTTGGGAAGCATGGTTTACACTGTGGATTTGATGCCTTGGAGGCTTCTTGTAGGGCTGTGGCCTCTGGCACAGTCATTAGAAGGCATGCATGGCTAAAGGAACAAAATTTACCTGAACAAGTAAAGGCTAAATTATTGGATGCTCCTGTTCAGCATAATGTTTTGTTTGGATCAAAAGCCGAAGAGGTGATTAAAAAGATGGAGGATAAGGCGAAATCCATGCAAACAGTTAAAGATTTCTTATAAGTACAGCCTCCTAGATTTAGCAGGAATTGGCCTTCTAAAAATTGGTCCTTTCCCACTTCAGACAGGCCTCAGAGGGGTAGATATAGACGTTCCAGAGGGAGGCCTCAAACACAAGCTGCTTATAGACCAAGACAGTGGACTGCTTCCACCCCTAGGGGAGGAGAGGACAGGTCACAATCTCAAAGGAAACAAACTCAATGACTCCCTCTGTTGGGCTACAGGAACTTCTTACCTGGAAGCCCCTCTCGGAGGAAAACTCTCTCTTTTTTATCAAAATTGGACTCAAATAACCCAAGACAAATGGGTTTTGGATGTGGTTTTAAGAGGTTACAAATTCCATTTTCATACCTTGCCAAGGCCAAGCGGATGGCCAGACCTTCTAAAACATCAATGGACGGAGGCCTTAAACCAGGTGGAAGCTCTTTTGGCTATGAATGCCATAGAACTGGTTCCTCTTTCAGAGATGGGAAAAGGTTTTTATTCAAGGCTCTTTCTAGTCCCAAGGAAGCAAAACTCATGGAGACCCATTCTGGATCTGTCGGTCTTGAACACCTTTCTAGAGATTCCAAAATTCAAGATGCTTACTCTACAGCAGCTACTTCCAGTGCTGTCTAGAAATACATGGATGGTAACTTTGGATTTAAAGGAGGCATATTTACACATTCCCATCAGGCAGGATTGCAGAAAATACCTCAGGTTCAAAGCCGGATCGAGGCACTTTCAGTTCTCTGTGCTGCCCTTTGGATTATCTACTGCGCCCAGGGTCTTCACCAAATGCCTGGCTCCAGTAGTAGCTTACTGCAGACTCAAGGGAATTCAGATTTACCCTTATCTGGATGATTGTCTAATTCAGGCAGACAGCAAGGATGTCTTACTCCAGCATCTAGAATTTGTACAGAACCTCCTCAAGTTCCTGGGATTCTCTGTAAACATAAAAAAGTCAAATTTAACACCATCACAACAGATAACTTTTCTGTGTGCACTTCTAAACACCACAACCCAGATGGCATTTCTGACATCCGAAAAACAGTTACAGCTGGCTTCAACTTTCAGAACCTTGGCAACTTTAACTCATCTATCTGCAAGGAAATTCCTGCAGGCTTTGGGTTACATGGCCTCCTGCATCCTTCTCGTACCATATGCAAGACTACACATGAGGAAAATACAGTGGTACCTAAAAAGTGTATGGTCTCATTGCCACAGTTTAGACATACTGATCTCCGTTCTTCCTTGCCTTCAAAAGGAATTTCTTTGGTGGTCCAGGGCATGTGCTCTAAACAAAGGGAAGCCCTTCCGTCTGCCTCCTGTCTCTCAGATTCTAACCACGGATGCCTCGGATTATGCTTGAGGAGCCCATTTTCAGGGCAATTGTTTGCAGGGCCTTTGGACAAAAGATCAGAAGCACCTGCATATCAATTTAAAGGAAATGTTAGCCGTTCAGAAAGCTCTATTGGCCTTCAGGAATCTTTTACAACCAGGACAACTGTCAATACGGACAGACAACACCACAGTTATGTGGTACATAAACAAGCAAGGGGGATCTCATTCCTACCCCCTTTGCAAATTAGCCATGGATCTATGGAACACAGCTCTAGCTTGCAATCTGGATCTTCAAGCTCAGTTTCTCCCAGGAAAACAAAACTTACTGACAGACAGTCTTAGCAGAAATCTTTCGGATCCACACGAGTGGATGCTGGACACCAAAATATTCAGGATGATAACAGCAGTCTGGGGATGTCCTCACATAGACCTCTTTGCATCCCTTCTCAATCATCAACTACAGACTTTTTGCACCAGGACTTTCCACAGAGAAGCTTGGAAAGTGGACGCCCTGTCATTCAGTTGGAGGAACCTCTCGGGATATGCCTTTCCACCTCTTCCTCTTCTTCCACAGGTTTTATTGAAGATAAAACAGGACAAACCCAAGATGATAATCTTGCTGGCTCCAAATTGGCCTCGGCAGTTTTGGTATCCAACTCTAAAAAACCTATGCCTGGAGCCCCCTTGGGTTTTACCTCAGTCTCCGAACCTTCTGTCCCAACATCAGGGTCAGGTTCTGCACTCTCATGTCAGAACTCTCAGCCTGGTGGCCTGGTTAATCCAGGGCCTTTGATTTCTTCTTTACTGCCCAAGCAGGTTATGGATGTCATTTTAGAAGCCAGACATCCTAGCACTAGAAAATCTTATGCAGGAAAATGGAAAAGATTTTGTTCCTGGATGCAGGCTCAGGATTCTGATCCTCTTCTTCCTAACATTCCTTTAATTTTACTTTACTTGACAGATCTCTTACATAAGGGTCTCTCTTTCTCTTCCATTAAGATACATGCCTCTGCTATTTCTGCTCATTATAATGCAATCCTTCCAATCTTTTCCCACCAGCTCATGCGACAGTTTCTCAGAGTAGCTAAGAACTTAAGACCTCCTAGATCTCCTCCTATTCCTGCTTGGGATCTCATCTATGTTTTGGAAAAACTAACCTTGCCTCCTTTTGAGCCTGCTGCCTCTTCTGACATCAAGTTTTTATCTTGGAAGACAGCCATTCTGTTAGCCCTAACCTCTGCCAGGAGAGTTTCAGAGTTACAAGCTCTTATGGCTGTGGAACCTTATATTATTTTTCATCAAGACAGGGTATCTTTGAGGACTAATCCTACCTTCATGCCTAAGGTGGTTTCCAAAGTGGCTTTAAATCAAACTATACACTTGCCAACCTTTTTCCCCACTCCTCAAAATAAAGGGGAAAGGATCTTACATTCCTTGGATGTACACAGACAGCTATGTTTTTACCTGAACAGAACCAAGGACATCAGAAAATCAGAACAATTGTTTGTTTCTTATGCTTCAAGTTCCCAAGGTAAAGCTATTTCAAAACAGACCATTTCTAAATGGATTGCTCATGGAATCAGATTTTGTTATTCTCACCATGGAAAGCAAATCCCAGGGAGTATACGGACTCATTCCACCAGAGCTGCTGCCACTTCTGCAGCCTTCCTCAGGGGAGTTCCTACCAAGGACATTTTGGAAGCTGCAACTTGGAGTTCAGTGCATACATTTTCTAAGCACTACAATCTTCCTCTCTACTCTAAGTCTAGGGCAGGCTTTGCCTCTGCAGTCTTGCAGGGCCTTTTAGCCGCCCCTTCCTCTTTATGACCACCTCCCTTTCTTTCAGCTTTGGGATTCTACCCTACAGTCATGACTGCAACAGTGAAACACGATGAACATAGTACAGTTGTGTACACCTACCATAAATGTAGATGTTCGAGTGTCTTCACTGTTGCACTCGAACATCTACATTTATGGTAGATGTACACAACTGTACTTTCTTTTGAGGACTTTGAATGGGGGACTTGACGCACTCTTGCCCTTAGCTGACTCTGGTCCTTTTTCTTCCTGACATCATACTTGCCTCCCAGGTCCCCATCAGCTTTCATTAAAATCCTGTTGTTTGCGTCATGAACTGCTGGGAACTTCTGTTCAAGTAGCTGCATTTTTTCTTGTGGGCAGAACAGTACCATTCTCTCCCTAAGGCTGCTTGTTGGGAGCATATAAGATTTTATTAATGAGCCCATTCAGAAAGGGTGCAGGATGGAGAGACGGCCCTGGCTAGACTGGCAGTCCCATTGTTGATGGTTGCTGTCTGTCTCCCTGGAGAACCTCTCTTTTTTATTGTGGATCTGCTTTATTTTTGTCTCAAACAAATACAGTTTGTGCAGTTGCATGCATGTTGCACTTTCCTCCTTCAGTGGTGATTGGCCTAGGTAGTGTTTATAAGTGTTTAATCTAATGTCTTTTCCATCTGTTCCTCAGCAGAAGGGTCCTCAGATTAGATTTCACCCACTCTAGACTTTAAATCCAAAGCACAGATGACTGCTCTTAGCTAAAATCCCATCCTGCCCCTGAGATTACCTCAGATCTCATTTGTTGCTCGTTTGAACAGATGTGGTCTGCTTAGGCTTGCCTTAGCTAAGTACTTGTCTTTTTTCATGTATTTTGGTATTTTCTATCTAGTGTTGCTAGGATTTAGTTGGTTTGTCTTCCCCCTACCTTTTTGCTAAGTAGTTTTTATCTACAAAGTTTGAAGTTCTCTCTCACACATTTAGCACTTGCTCTTTCTCTCTTACCTCTAGCAGTGTCATTTAAGATCTTGAAGTTTTAGTGGTTGGAGAGTAGTTACTCTAATTTGTAGTATGATTATTTAGATGTGTGTTGTGCTTTGTTTTTCCCCTCCCTTTAGCTAGTGTTTGTGGTGGCTGGGAATTTCCCTTTTTCACTATGGCCGGTAAGCCATCAGGATTTAAAAGGTGTGTAGCCTTTATCCACAAGTTACCAAAATTCTGATTCACACACTGTGTGTATTACCTTGGAGCTTCCCACCTGGATGAACAGTGCTCCATCAGTACTGCTTTTGGTACTGGCGTGATCAGAGAGAGAATAAATAAATTTTTTTGAAGTGAATTCTTTCTGACTCTGCAAGAGACTTGTCCCAGGCTCATGCCCCTATGTCTCATTATCAAGAAGTCTTCTGACAGCATAAGGGGGAGAAAGGTGCTAATAGTATGAGGGAGAAACTGAAAAAATCCAGGAAACCTAGTGGGGTCAGATTCCGGAGTCTGCCTGGAGCAGCTACTTCTCCATCTGGGATGATTTCTGGCTCCCCCTCAGCTTTGACACTTGAGGCCACCAAGAGAGCACTCTCTGTCTGATGAGCAGACTTTTCCTCACTTGGCTCCATCCATCCCCATCAGATCCTGTTGGGTGCTGATCCTTCACAGGCCCCGTCAAGCCTTGAGATAGTTCATCTTCAAGAGTCTCACTCTACTTCTCACTCCTCACTGGAACATTCCATCATGAGGTTACGTGGAAGAGTGAGCATAAGAGAAGGCAGGTTGATTGCCCTCAGGAGTCACTAACTGAAGGCACTGACTTTGAAGGGGAAGGATATCCCAGACGTCTTTCAGAGAGACCCTCGAATGTTTGAGACATAAAGGTGATTGGTCCTTTGTATCTCCCTCCCAGGAGAAGTCAGTGTTCCTTGAGGCCTTCATCTCTGACCCAGCTACTACTTGGGTTGTTACTCCTGCTGATGAGATAGTTTACATTATCTCAAAGTGGGCATAGAGCCAATTATTGCTGAACCAGTTCCCTGAAAGCCAGGCAAGTTCTTAGTGTCACCCAAAGACCATCTGCATTGGAGTAAATATCCCACTATCGATTCCATGGAGGTGGTGGTAGCAACCAAAAAGATGCTTGCCAAAGAAAGCTCTTCTGTCCATTCCCCCATCGAGAGTCCAGGGCATTGGACAGATTTGTGAAGCAGGTGTAAGCTTCAGCAACTTTCAAAGTGAGGGCATTGAACTACATGGCACATGACTCAATTTAAGAGGGAGACTCTCCAAATCTCACTCTCTCTCTCCAGGTCCATCTCTGAAGAGAACAAGAAGAAGTCAGACCTACAGCTAGTCACCCTCCAGTCCTTTTTCAGTGTGTTGATGCACCTGATTTCTAGCAAGACCAAGGGCATTTTGAGAGCTGCAGGCACTGGCATAATAATAAGGAAACATACATGTGCTTGTGTGACTTTGCAGAGCACTACAAGATGTCCTTTGTCAGTGTCCCTCATGATGGCACAACACTCTTTGGGGCTAAAGCCATATGAGTTTGTTCTCTACCCCACCAGAGTCTTTCTCTAAAAACCAGAAGGGAGGCCCCCTCAGGGTTCAGGGTTTCTGGCCCCTTCATCAAAAGTCAGACCGCATTAATATAAAGGAGATGAGGGCTCTGCTTCTGGCTGTTCAGGCTTTTCATTCCCTGTTTTATCACAGGCCTCATAAAATTGTCACTGACAATACCACAGTGATGTATGTCAGCAAGCAGGATGGCACAAGGTCCTATATTCTTTGCAGACTAGCTATTCAGGTCTGGAATCTAGCTGACAAGTATCAAGTGACCCTTCAGACAGTTTACATTCCCACAGAGCACAACCCAGTGGCAGATTGAGCAGGTCATTCATACAAGCTCATGAATGGATGCTTGACAGAGATGTGTTCTTGGACATTGTCCATTGGTGGGTATTCCTCAGGGAGATCTTTTTGCCTCCACTCTGAACAGACAACTTCCTCTAATCTGTTCCACAGTCCCAAGTCCTCTGGCTTGGAATGTGGGCACCCTGTCTTTTCCTTGGAAGGGGGTGTTTCTGTATGCCTTCCCTCCTTTTCCTCTCTTACCACAAGTCTTGCAAAAGATCAGGCAGGACTCTTCCAAAGTCGTGCTAGTGATTTCCTTTTGGTCCAGACAGCATTGTTTCCCCCTTCTCTCTCACTTGGTCAGGGGTAGTCACCACAAGTTACCTCACTGGGTGGATCTTTTCACACAAGGCAAAGGGTTTGTTATCCATCCTTACTTGTCCACTCTTCAACTGACACTGTGGGAGATAAGGTTTTGATCCCTTTCAGCTATGACTTTTCTGAGGATGCACTTCAGGTTTTGCAGGAGGCCAGGAAAATGCATCTGTCCAAATGAAAAAAAAAATTCTGTCTGGTGCCTCTTTCGCCATCAGGATCTGTGGAAGTTCCTTTGGTTTTCTCATCTGTGTGATTTGCTCCATGCTGGGTTAGCATATTCTTCAGTTAAAGCTGACCTGTCAGCAACGTCTGCTCGTCTTCGTTTACATCCTCCTTTGGCCTGTAGATTTGTTGTCAAGCAGGTATTTAATGGTGTCCTTTATAACAGACCCCCCAAGAAGAATATTCCACTTTCTTGGGAACTCACTTTTGTTCTTAAAAAATCGACTTAGGCTGCTTTTGAGCCTGCTTTTTCAGCTTCCTTACATTGTTGTTGGAACACTGTTCTCGTTTTGGCTTACTTCAGCCAAGAGACTCTTGAACTTCAGACTCTCATACAAATCCCTCCTTTTCTAGTTTTCCACAGAGACAGGGTGTTTCTTAGCTCAAATTCTTCTTTTATGTCCAAGTTGGTTAATGAGGTTTCCCTTAATCAGTCTGTTTGTCTGTCTTATTTTCCCTTCTCTGAAGTCTGCCAGTGAGAAGGTCCTTCACACCTTAGATTTGCATAGATAGTTCAGATATTCAGCAAATCTGAGCAGCGTTTTGTTTCCTTTCATCCCAGGTCTGTATGTTTGTTTCTAAGCAAGCAGTCTCTACCTGGATTTCAAAGGCCATTTCTTTTCATTATTCTTTTCGTTGAAAATGTATTTCCTCATCAGTAAAGGGTCATTCTGCCAGGGCTTTTTCCTCCTTTGGTGCTTTTTTCAAGAGGTCGAATACCATTTCCATCACTGAGGCTGCTGCTTGGTCCTCTGATCATGCTTTCACTACGAATTACAAGTTGGATGTTATTTCCAGGGCCAAGGCTAACTTTGCTAGGGCTGTTTTGTATGAATTTCTGGAAGGCTCTTCTGTGCCGTCCTCCTCCAAGGCTTCCTCTTGAGCTTTTGTACTCTCCCTTAGGTAAAGAGTATTGCAACAGTGATCTAGAAGGGCATAGTGCAGTTGTATCACATCTTTCCATAACAGCAGATGTTCTCCTTTTCACTGTTTCAGTATTTGCTTCCTCCCTCCTGCCCCCTCTGCGCTAGCCTTGTTCTTTCCTGCCCTCCAGGTTGAGGGTCTGTTCTACTTTTCTTCTGGATGCACATGGTTTTCCTTGTTCCTAGGGACATTCTCTTCTTCCTGAGGCTTTTCCAGTTCTGAATGTGTGTTTGTATATCACCTTTATGCCCTATGCCTTGCATGGGAATTATACGTGTGAAGTGTGACACCTATAAGTACTAAAGACTCTTTAGTATACTGGCCGGACGTTAAGCTATCCTTGGCAGGCGATCCCTTAGGTATAGAATACTGCAGCAGTGAAGAGAAGGACATCTACTGTTATGGTAAGATTTTATACAACTGCACATTCTTTCCTGAAATTTCTAGGGATAGACCCCTTAGGGCAAAGGGACTTATTCTAATGATGAATGTCACCCCCACGGGCAGAGTTGGCCTGCAAAATCAAGGTTTCAGGAACCATTATCTTAAGGTCTTCAGCACTCCAGAATGGTTACTTGACTGCAGGCAGTTAGTGGGGGTGGGGGGGCTTACCTCTGCACTCCAAGGCCTTGACATCCATCACCCATGACATGGGTGCCGAATATCGTAACCAGAGGCTGTTCACTGCTCACTTTTTATCAGCCCCCACTGTCAAGAAAGCTCCCCAGTATTCCACCCTCCCAAAGAAAACCAGTAGCCGAGTCATCCAGGCGGTCCCACCAGATGAACACGGATCTGGAACTTAATAGAGAATCTGAAGTAGGAGAATTCATTTGTCAGCAACCTGTGGGTATGGATCCGATATCGGATCCGAACCGGCATGGTTTATCCGGCTATGGATCCGAGCTCATAGCTCCTCCCCTCACCCATAATGCCCTGCTCTCCCTACATGACCTCAGATCTAGTTTGCCGCGCATGGTGTAGGCTGGTCTTCTGAGCTCCTAAAGCTAAGTTGATATTTTCTTGTTAAAGGGTGTTTAAAATTGTTTTAAACTTTAAATTTGTGTGAAAGATATAGGTTCCCCTTCTATTTTTATAATTTTTGGGTTAATTTAATTTAGTTTTACCCTCCCCTCGCTGGCTGCATAGTTGGTGTGTGTGTGTGTTTCTTTGGGGCCTTTGTGTGAGTGTTGTTTTTACTTTACTTTATTGTTACTATTTAAAAAAAAAAAAAAAAAAAAATAGTAATGTCTGAGGCCCCAAAGGCTGTGTTTTCAAAGTGCTCCGAGTGTGTCCATAAGCTTTCCCCTGCTGATGGCCACACTTGGTGCGTTCAATGCCTTGGGGTTGAACACCTCACTTCAGGGTGTTCAATCTGTGCAGGGTTCAACCCCAGGGCATTGAAGGAGCGGAGGTCGAGGCTGGTCTTGGCGGGACTCTTGCCCCCAGACTCGGCTTCGCCTTGGTGGTCACTGCTTTGGCAGTCCCTGCCTTGCCTGCTCCCCCTCCTCCACCCGGGATTCAAACTTCCGCCAAAGGGTCGGAGGAGAGGGAAGCCAGGAAAAAGGACCGGAGAGAGAAGCACCACAAGCGGCGGGCCGAGACCTCCTTTTCGGCCCCGCTGGCTAAGCGGGCTTCTCCTCCGGCCTCTCTGGCTGCTGGCTCTCCCCCTCCTCGGCTCTGGTCCCCGTGCTTTTCACCGGAGCCTGAGGATGAGGGGACCCGACCTCCATCGAGGCTATCGAGGCGACACTCAAGGCCTACCTCGGTAGCCTCGTCGAGGTCTACTTACAGCCTCTCCAATGCTGATGTGGACCGGATGATGCGAAGGTTCATCCAGGCCCAGATGCAGATGGGAGTGCTCCTGCCTCCCCCCTCTGGGGGGGAGCTCGACCCCATTTTTTAAGCCTATTGCTCCTTCTCCGACCCGCTACCCGGGTTCGGAGCACTCGGAGCCGGGCAGCCTCAGAGCCGGGGGTGGGTCGGCGCCGACAGTACTGGGTACTTCAGATCCGACCCTGCCCACGAGTCTGTCGGATCTGACCTCTCGGAGCCTTGGCCCGAGCTTCGGATCTGAGGGACTCAGTGTGCCTTCGGTGCAGTCCTTGTCGGAGCACACTGGTCCCTCGGATCCGAGGGGCTCGGCGCCGGCTCTGATCAGCTCATCGGATCCGAGGGGATCCTATTGTCGAGGCTGGCTCCCCCTCGGCTTTTGATGTAGTGGAGAGGGCTCCGTTGAGGGCATCCGGACCCCCGGCCCTTGCTTCGGCTCCGTCCCGCACTCCATCTGCTCTGGGCCAGGCTTCCATCACCTGACCACTGGGACAGCCCGCTTCACTGCCCCAAGCAGTTCCTGCGGTTCTGGACATGGCTGGCGAGGGCTCCTCGGACAGCCCCCCCCGAGGAAGCACCTCGCAAGCATTCGTGCAAGAGGAGGCACATAGACTCCCCCGAGTCTTTAACTGAAGACACTGACTTGGAGGAAGGGGAAGGCTCCCCAAGATCACCCCCTGAGGATGTCTCCTTCGGAGACATCATGGAAATGTTACGGATTAGAGGTGGGTGGTCTGCCCCAAAGTCTTCCTCGGACGAGTCTGTGTTCTTGGAGGCATTTGAAGCGGGCCCGTCTACCTCTTGGGTGTCCTTATTACCACCAGGGCGTGGAAGGAACCGGACACCGTGGAGCCAATCCCTAAGAGGCCCGACAGGATCCTTTGCCCCCCTGCTGACCGTGCCCACTGGAGCAAGGGACCCCTGGTAGATGCCATGTTGTCGGCAGCAGCCACTAAGAGGGAACTCGCCCAGGAGAGTCCCTCAGTCCATCCCCCGAGCAAGGAGTCTCGGATGATGGACCGTTTGGGGAAGCAAATGTTTAGTTCAGCGACCTTCTCAGTGAGGGCGCTCAACTATTTGGCACACGTCATCAGGATGCAGCGCGATCTTATCAAGGAATACGCTGCATCCCCCCCAGAGTCCATGTCGGAGGAGGACAAACTTATGCACTCCACCCGTATGGCCACTCTCCGTTCGGTGACTAATACCTCTATGCGGTTACTTTCCCACGCTACCGAGGGAGCCACTAGAGCTGCGGGAGCGAGCCTAGTCACAAGACGGCAGGCCTGGCTCCACCTCTGCGATTTTACAGAGCCCTTCAAGGCATCTTTCGCAAACGCCCCCTTTGACGGTTCTGCCCTTTTTGGCAAGAAGGTTCGCGATACCTTGGTTCAGAGCGAGAAGGAGGGGAAGATGCTGTCTGCCGTCGGAGTCCGCTTCTCTGTGCCCCAGAGGTCCTACTCTAGGAACCAAAAGGGTCAGAAGAAGATGTGGTTCCATTCCCAACCCGCTCCGGACAACCAGTCCTTCGGCAGAGGAGGACAGGGAGGACGCCGCCCTAGGGGCAGAGGGGCTCCCAGGAACTTTGGGTCCAGGGAACCTTTCTCTGAATGGCCCACGCAGCAACCCTGAGGGGTTGCCCGGCTGCTCCACTCTGGAGGCAGTCGGGGAGCACCTAGCGGGAGTCCATTACATCGGACCGCTGGGTACTCCGGATTATACCCAGAGGTTACAAGATCCCCTTTATTCATCTCCCAAAGTTAAAAATCCTCCCCGATGTTCCACCCGATCAGAGGGAGGCCGCTTCAGCAGAAATTGGCCATCTGCTAAGAAAAAGAGCCATCCAGCCCGTCCCCCCAGACCAGATCGGATCAGGGTTCTACTCCAGGTTCTTTTTAGTGCCAAAAAAGACGGGGGACCTCAGACCCATTCTAGACCTGTCCCTGTTGAACCTGTTAGTTCCCAAAGAGAAGTTCTGGATGGTCACTTTGCAGTCCATCCTCCCCCTTCTAGGGGAGAATCACTGGATGTGCTCTATAGACCTCAAGGACGCGTACTACCACATTCGGATGGAGAGACGATCCAGGAGGTTTCTTCGCTTCCGGCTGGGAGCCAGTCACTACCAGTTCAGGGTCCTTCCCTTTGGTCTCACCACAGCCCCCAGGGTGTTCACCAAAGTGTTAGCAGTTGTTGCGGCCACCTGAGGCTTCAGGGGTGCAGGTCTTTCCGTACCTAGACGACTGGCTTCTCACCGCCCCAACAAGGCATCTACTTTCTTTGGCAAGAGACTCCTTCCTTCATCTAGCTCCCAAGCTAGGCATCACGGTAAACATAGAGAAGTCCAACCTGGTCCCTACTCAAACAATAGAATTTATAGGAGCCAGGTTAGACACGAGAAATTTAAGAGCCTTTCTCACAACCGACAGGGTTCGGAATCTGTGACTCCAGGTGCGGGCCATCCTTCACTCCAGCTCATCACCTGCAGAATTGATCCTGAGGGTGCTAGGGTCTATGGCGGCAGCGATTACTCTTCTTCCGCATGCCCGCTTGAACATGCGGGTGCTTCAATGAACACTTCAGGTGCAATGGTCATTTCTCTCCCTCCCCCTGTATCATCCCATTGCAATCAGCAGGGCTTGCAAGCGGTCTCTCTTGTGGTGGCTCCATTCTCCGGACCTCCACAGGGGCCGCCCCTTTTGTGCATCTCCCCCTCTCGCCACGATGACCACGGACGCTTCCCGCCTCGGGTGGGGGGGCATTTTGCAGGCCGGATGGTCCAAGGCACGTGGAGCGATTCAGAGACCTCCCTGCATATCAGTGTTCTGGAAATGAGGGCGGTGCTCTCAAGCACTTCAGGCCCTCCTTCCCTGGGAACAATATTCAATCAGACAACATGTCTGTAGTCTGGTACATCAACAAACGGGAGAACCAGGTCTTACCCTTTATGTCGAGAAGCCATGAGTGTATGGGAATGGGCGATCTCCACCAACCGCTTTCTCATAACGCATATTCTGGTCGGACCAACATCCTAGCGGACAAGCTCAGTCGCACCATTCTCTCCCTGCACGAGTGGTCTCTCAATTCTCAAGTAGCGAATCTTCGCACAGTGGGGACTCCTGTTGCGATCTCTTTGCTTCTCCTTTAAACGCCAAGTGCGACAGTTTTTTCGCTCTAATCCCCCCTCCAGGGGATTCTCTGAGAGACGCTCTGGTGCATGCTTGGCCTCCCGGTCTTCTTTACGCATATCCCCCTCTACCTCTGATGCTACAAGTACTTCAGAAAGCCTCTCAGTTGGGGTGCAGAATTATCCTCATTGCCCCATTCTGGCCTCGACAGATCTGGTTCCCTTACCTAAGGTCTCATTCAGTGAATCCACCTTGGATTCTAGATCCCATTCCGGATCTGATATCACACCCATCGAACCTTCCAACTCCGAACCTGGACAACCTGAAGTTGACTGCTTGGCTGCTCCAGTTCCACTCCTAATCAGGACTCACGGTATCTCGTCCCCAGTTAAGGCCATTCTGGTAGGGGCCCACAAGCCCTCTACCAGAAAAATTTACCGCAGTAAATGGAAGCGTTTCTCCATTTGGGCAGAGCGGCAAGGCCTAGATCCTTTCACGCTCCCCTTCCTTTGGTTCTAGATTTCCTTACTCTCTTTAAGGATGGCCAGTAGTTCCACGGTTAAAGTTCAGCTGGCGGCCATATCGCATTACCATGTTGGACACGATTCAGGGCCTCTTATGTCGGCTAAGTTATGCAAAACCTTCCTAAAAGGCACCTTTTTGCTCAGATCCCCTGTCAAAGAAACGGTTCCCGCTCGGGATCTTTCCTTGGTACTTCAGGCCTTGACCACCGAACCCACAGTCGATCTTAAGCACTTGTCCTTTAAGACCGCTTTTTTGGTAGCCATTACTTTGGCTAAGAGAGTTTCAGAGCTTCAGACCATGTCCATGAAACCGCCTTATTTGATTTTTCATCCGGACTGGGTGTACCTCAGGATCAATCCCTCCTTTCTTCCTAAAGTTGCTTCGGAGGCTAACATTAATCAGTCCATCAACCTCCCTGTTTTCTTCCTGAAGTATCAAAACAAAGGCGAATACAAGCTGCATTCCTTGGATGTTCACAGGCAGCTTCGTTTTTACCTTCATAGGACAGCTGGTCATAGGCAATCAGACCAGTTGTTCATTTCTTTTGCCAAATTCAATCTGGGTAAACCAATTTCCAAAGTTTCTTTGTCACGCTGGATTACTCAGTGTATTCTGTTCAAGCCTCTGGGAGGCCGAGGAGTCTATGCTCATTTGACCCGGTCTGTCTCTACTTCAGCGGCCTTTAAGTCAAGGGTTCCTCTGGATGACATTTGTTCAGCAGCCACCTGGGCTTCATCTCATACCTTTATTTCTCATTACAAGCTGGACGTCACTTCTAGAGGTAGAGCATCCTTTGGCTCCGCGGTGCTCCGGAATATCCTTCCATGATGGCCACCCAAGATTCAGGTAGCTGGGGACTCTGTCCCAAAGGTTGCTGACAAATGAATTCTCCTACTTCAGATTTAGAAGTTATGTACTTACCATAACGTTCCATCTGAGTAGATGGATTCATTTGTCTGCAACCATCCCCCTATCCCCTGGCCTTATCAGTTTCCTGCATAGGGTGTGTTACCCTTTGGTTAGGGTAGTTGGTGCAGGGCAAACTCGATCTGAGATCATGTAGGGAGAGCAGGGCATTATGGGTGAGGGGAGGAGCTAGGAGCTCGGATCCATAGCTGGATAAACCATGCCGGTTCGGATCCGATATCGGATCCATACCCACAGGTTGCAGACAAATGAATCCACCTACTCAGATGGAACGTTATGGTAAGTACATAACTTTTAATTCTTTTTGGTGCCAAAAAACAATGGGGACCTCAGGCCAATTGTGGACCTTTGCCATCTCAAGCAATATGTCTGACGTATTGGATGATTATAGTGCAGTCCATTCTCCTGTTGTTGAGAAAGGATGACTTTGATGTGCGTGCTAGACCTTTAGGATTAATACTATGACATAATTATGGACAGCCAATCCAGAAGGTTTCTCCATTTGCTTTTGTGAGACAGTCATTTCCAGTTCAGGGCCTTGCCATTTGGTCTCAGCACAACCCTCAGGTTTGTTAACCATGTGTATGGTGGTGGTCTCAGCTCATTTCAGGCTGCAAGGGTTCCTGGTGTACCTGTATCTTAATGACGGGCTCACCTCCCCTCTCCACCCCAGGAATCTTCTCACCAGTGCCACAAACTCCTTGCTGTGCCTTTGCACTCAACTGGGTATTACAGTGAACTCTGCCAAGTCCAAGTTTCTCCCTGTTCAGACAGTAGAATTCAGGTGCTCACCTGAATAAGAGTTGTCAAGTTGCAAGACTTTCTCATAATAGCTTGGCCACTCTCCACAAACAAGCATTAGAAGTTCTTTCCTATCAGAAACTACCAGCAAGACTGATTCCTTGCCTCCTGGGATTGATGGCTGCTTCCATGATCCTGGTCCTTGTAGCCAGATATCGTGAGACTTTTTCAGAGGACACTTTCAGTGCAGTGGTTCATCAGGCAACAAACCATGATTTTCCAAATATATCTGAAAAACATTTTTGGAACACATGTGCTGGTGGCTAAAGTCCTAGGAGGTCTCACAAGATTGCCCCTTTGTTCTTTCTTCTTCAAAGACCATAGTGACCATGGACTCCTCAGATTGGGTTAAGGGGACACTACATGGGAAGGACTACCCAAGGCACATGGTCCCCTTCGGAGGCCAGTAGATGAATGTAATCTTCCTAATATTGCAGGCCTTCCTGGACTTCCTTTTTGAACGATACTTATTCAGATGATCAACATGTCTGTAGTCTGAGTAATCAGCAAATGACAGAACACACTCCTACACATTATGTGAAAAGACAACATGAGTTTGGCAATGGGTGATATCTTCTGACCACTTTCTGGTAGCAAAACACATCCCAGGAAGTCCAACATTCTAGTAAGCAGGTTAAGTAAGTCTATCCTTCTTGGTAAGTGGTCCCTCAATCTAATGATGTCAGAACAGATTGTGTGTCACTGGGGTCAACCATGCTGCAGTTGATTTGGTTCCCCTTTCAGCATGAAATGCAGCAGGTATTTTACCCTGATCCCTTAGGAGGGACGTCACTGAAGAATGCTTTGACCCACATTTAGCCCCCTGTCCTCCTGTATGCCTATCTTCCTATCCCCTTATCCTGAAATCCTTACAGAAGACTTCTGGGAGGAAGGTCACTGTAATCCTCATTGCTCCTCTCTGACCTCTTCGGATCTGTTTTTTTTTTTCCTGTGGCCTCATCTGTTAGACCTTCGTAAGGTGCTAGATTCAAATCCAGATCTTCTCTCACACATCCTGGGATGCCTCACCTGGACATTCACACGTTCAGGGTAACTGCTCGGATGTTCTTCGTGTTTCAGTGTTGCAGTCATTACATTTGGCTAATCTGCTTGCAGGTTGCTCTCAGTCAGCCCTGATTAACAAAGTCTTGGGTCCTGCGTTGGTTGCTGTCCCTTCTTCCATGACATCTGGTCATCAGGGGTATAAAACATTCAGCCGACTCCATTACATCAGTCTTTCTTGCCATGCGGTGCCAGAAGCAGAAGTAGTTCACAAGTGCCGGTCGGCCGACTCCTGAAATTTTCATTTTCGAGTTTCAGAACCAAAGTCTGCAACTAAAAGCTAAGTACCCCGTTGGGGAAACTTTTTCTTGCTCCTTACCGATGTCAGTAAAAGTTAATAATTGCATTACTTGTGGAAAGCACATACCTCAAAGATTTTCATTCGTACTGTATTCCTTGCCTAGGCCCTGGCCAAGACGTTCCTTGCTGTCGGTTTTGTGCTTTATTTAATCGGTGCACTATCCATCGTCTGTATATTTTGCCTCTAAATATTCCGGTTCTCATTTTAGTTATCCAGAAATGTCGTTGATTAGCCATCCGACTACTGGGAGTCAGAAAAAGCGCAAAGATAAAGACAGATACAGGCCGCCGAGGTCCAAAATGCTTCTCCTAAGCCAGTCGCCAGTTCGCTTTCACAGCCCCTGATACCCGCTACTTCTGATTCGCAGGCCTCTACTGTGACTCATTCGGAGTCCGGTATGCTGCGAGATAGTTCAACTATGGAACCCGCGGATGTCTCTACCTTGGATGGATCCGGAGCCGCTGTGCAGGCAATGGCTTCTGAGGGTGTATTCAGGCCTAAGGACTTGCATATTAAATTAACACCTCCTTCATTACTAAAGCTGAAATCTCGATCCATGTTTAAAAAAACGGCACCCAGGCCACATGCTCAGGCCTCTATGCCTAAAAAACAAATGATAAAAATGGCTGAAGATCTAATAATCTAATCAGGGGTAGCCAACCCCCCCCCCCTTCTAAAGAGGCCTAGGGCTGCGCTTAATTATGAATCTTCTGATCAGGATTCTGTTTTTTCTGACTCTTCTGATGACCTGGATTTGTCTTTACCTACTTATGAGGATTCTGATGCAAAAGACTCTATTCCCTCTGCTTCCCCTCTTGAGGATTTTTTCTTTTGGGGAAAGCTTACATACTCTAAGGGGGCATTTTCACTGGGAAAGCCAGGAATTTTCTGATTCAAAAAAGAGGCTTAGGGATTTCCTTCTCCTACCTCAGCATAGGCCTTTAGCTATTCCTCCTGTACTAGACATGGTTGATGATGCTTTCATGGAATCCAGTTTGGCCCCTGATTCGCTGCCTCCTGCTCCCAGTAAACCTGACAGGTACTACAGGGTCTTTGAGTCCCACAAGTTCCTTTTCAAAAATCCTATTGCAGATGCAGAGACTATTTCACAGGGGCCCAAGGGCATTAAGGCTTCTACTGCTAAAAATCATACCCCTTCTGATAGGGACTCCAGGGCGCTGGATAGATGGCTAAAAAGGTTTATACTTCAGCAGCCTTGGCCATTAGAGCTTTAAACTGCCAATTTCATATGTTAAAATATCAGCAACATGTTATTGGACTGTTTAAACAGAAAATGATGTTGATTCCTGACTGTGTGGAAAATAAAGACTTACAGGATTTAATGCATTCTGCTGAACAAGTTGGAAAACATACTTTGCAATGTGGTTTTGATTCTTTAGAGACCTCTTGCAGGGCTGCTGTTACTGGGTCTGTGCTTAGAAGGCATGCTTTGCTTGGCTTAAGGAGCAATCTTTGCCTGATCATGTTAAAGCTAAATTGTTGGATGCTCCTTTAAATCAGGACTGCCTGTTTGGCAACAAGGCTGAAGAAGTTCTTAAAAAGATGGAAGATAAGGCTAAATCTATGTAAACTGTTACAGATTTTTTTTACAAGTTCAGCCTCCTAGATTTAGTAGGCACTGGCTCTCTAAGAATTGGTCCTTTCCAGCCCCTTCCAGGTCTTCTGAATCCAAACCCAGACACAGCAAAAACCCCAGGTTTCAGTCCCAGGGGACTTGCAGAACTAAGCAGTGGGGGGCCCCCACTTTCAAGTCTGGGAATAACAAGACTCCCCACATGGTAAACTGTCTCAATGACTTCCTTTTAAAATTTCCAAGCACTTATAGGTTCATAGGTTCATAGGTTCATACTAGGCTATCTGCCCAGGGGCATTTATAAGCTAGCCCATAGTTATGTGGCTTTCGCCACCCCTTTAGTTTGAAGAAAACTATGCCTATTATTTTGCTGTGCCTCTGTCAAGCAGTGACACTGAAGTAATCCCTGGGGTATATCTGCGATCTCCCATCCATTGGTCAAGATTCCTCTTGAACAAGGCCAGCGAGGTGCTCTGCCTCACATGTACCGGGATTTTGTTCCACAGCATAGGGAGTCTCTGGGTGATGAATCTGTCCCTCCAGCACGTTTTATTAATAACCGTGTCAAGGTTTAAGTCTCCCGCCCTTGTGGTTCTGAGGGATCTAGATTTTTGAGGTGAAGCATATTCATCAAATCTGGGTTTGACATGGCCTTGTATGTCAGGCACAGGTCACCTCTGAGCAAGCGGTATGCGACTGAATAGAGCTGGAGTTCTTTCAGTCGGGCAGCATAAGACATATCTTTGAGCTCCTTTATCCTTTTGGTCAGGCACTTTTGGGGCCTTTCCAGCTGCTGCAGGTGTCGAGTCAGATACATTCCGAATGGGGCATTGTACTCAATCATTGGTCTAATGAGTGATGAGTACAGGGGGACGATGACCTCCATTGATCTAGATGTGAATCCCTTCATGATCAGGTGGGCAATGTAGAAGGTCTTCCTAACTACTTTAACAACGTGAGTGTCAAACGAAAGGTTACTGTCAACCTGGGTCCCCAGATCCCTGATAACTTCTTCTGTGCTCAGTGGATTGCCACCTATATGGTAGCTAGGGGTAACCTTGTTTTTCCCGAAGGGTATGACTATGCATTTCTTGGCGTTTAACTTTAGGCCATGGCTCTGGCACCAGTTATCCATTTCTGTGAGGCCCTTCTGAAGGATATCTGTGTCAGATGTGTTTTCGACTATGGCGCCCAGTTTGCAGTCATCTGCAAACTTTGTCAGCCATAACCCTGCTGTGTTTGCTTGTACTTCAGAAAAGTAGATGCCGAACAAGAGTGGACCCAGGACTGAGCCCTGTGGGGCACCACTTGTGACCGGCTTTGAGTCTGACATGGCGCCAGCAACTCTAACCCTGTGGGTTCTGTCACTTAGCCAGTTTGCAACTCATCTTGTGATGTATGGGTTTACATTCAAGCTGATGAGTTTTTCGATGATACCTGAGTGGGGTATTGTGTCGAAGGCCTTTGCCAGGTCGAGGTAGGCTGTATGGACTGCCTTACCCTCATCAATGGCCTTGGTGACTGTTTCGAAAAAGTCAACCAAGTTTAAAAGGCATGATCTGCCTTTGACAAAGCCAAACTGGGTTGGATCCAAAGTCTGCAAGTTCCTATGTCTTTATTTATGAGTTCCATTATGATCCTCTCCATGGCTTTGCAGATAAGGCTTGTCAAGCTAATGGGATGGTAATTTCCAGGGTCGGTGGAGGCACCGCCCTTGTGAAGTGGGACCACAGTGCGACACTCCTTGGGTACGTATCCTGAGGTGAGGCTAAGATTAAACAGCTGTCCTAACTGCGGGTTTAATTCCTCATTGAGTTCGTGGAGCACACAGCCGGGGACACCATCCGGTCCCATGGATGCTGTGTTTTTTGCCTTGGAGAGAGCAGTTCTCACCTGGGCTTTAGAGATGTTTGGGGGGGGGGGCTACAATCCTCTGGTATAGATATCTCTCCTTTTGGGGGGGAGGGGAGAAGTTAGCACTGAACCTGTCAGCCAGTATGTTGGCAATGTCTGTAGGTTCAGTAATCTTCACATCATTTTGAACTAATTCTGAGCATATCTGGGAGTTTCCTCCTAGGTTTCTAACATAGCTAAAGAAGGCCTTATGATTGTCTTTTGAGTCCTTGGCGATTTTTCTATCAAAATTTGCCTTGGATGATTTTATGACGGCTCTTAGTTTTTTACTTATAATGATCAAAGGTGTCTTACCTTACAAGGATTTTGCTCTATGTTGTAGTAGCTTCCTCCTTTTGTTGTAGAGCTTGTTTATGGCTGGGGTCCACCAGACTGGACGCTTGCCTTTGGTACAGAGAGTCTTAGTTTTGTTTGGGATTGCCTGATCCATGCAGTCCTGTAGGTGCTGGTAGAAGGCATTTGTAAGTGATTCAGCGGTTTGAGTAATGTTTACCACCGGCTCAGGGGCCTTAAAGGAGACCACACCAGTTTTTAGAAGTGTGAAGTCGGCTTTTGAGAAGTTTTTCACTGTGGTCTTTTTTATTTCAGGTGGGGGCGGGATGAGGACCTCAAGCGAGATTAGTTTATGATCTGATCTCACCAGTGAGGGGTATACTTCCGGTGTTGAACATTGTGATCCCATGTTCGTGATGTTGAGATCAAGTATGTTTTCTCCTCTTGTGGAGATGGTGACTAGTTGTTCCATGGCATTTGAGTTTATGAACTCCAGGAACCTTTGGGCTAGAGTGTTTGGGCTTGAGTAGTGTTCCCAGTCTATATTTGGGTAGTTGAAGTCACCTAGTATGATGGTGTTTGGAGATACATTTATCCCCTCCAGTGTTTTCAGGAAGGCCATGTGAGGTTTCTGAGTTTGAGAGGGTGGCCTGTAACATGCTACAAATTGCAGAGCAGTCTTGCCTACGGTTAATTGCATCTGGATGGTCTCCGATGCATCGTGCGTTGCCACCAACCTTGAGGTGTGGGTGTCCTTTATGAATATGGACACCCCCCCTCCTTTCTTGGTGTTGTCCGGATTTTGGGGCGGAGCATGATATGAGGTAAAACCTGATAGTGCTGGGGTGCTCTCAGGAGCCTTGAACCAGGTTTCTGTCACAGCACAGACATCGATGTTCTCCATACTGAGAAGGGCCTCGAGTGCGTGCATCTTGAGATTGAGACTTCTGGCATTGAGCAGCATTACCCTTAGTTTTTTCCTTTTTGTGTTCTAGGGTGGTAGGTTTAGAATTTGAGCCTTGCCTAAAAAGGCACTATGGGGTGGCAAGAGCCTTTGCCAATATCCGGAAGCCCAGGGTGACAGGTGCAAGCCGTCCCTTCAGAAGCAGTGTGGCTTGTCCAGCATGTCATCCCAGGCAGACAGACATTGGATCTCCTTTGAATGACACCAGAATTTAAGCCAATTATTAAAGCTGATCATCTTATCACTGTATTGTGGCATCATTCTAGGTGAGGGTAGGATACTGCTCAAGGTCAGGGTCATACCTGCCTGGGCTACATAATCAGAGAGCTCCTCAATGTCTCTTTTCATGTAGTCCAAGGAGTGCGTCTCAGGTCGTTGACACCAGCGTGGACAATGACTGAGTCGTACTTGTACCTGCTGTTGAGAGACCTGAGTGCTTGCGTTATGTGGCGGATTCTAGCGCCCGACAGGCAGCTTACTGTGACCTTCTCCTTACTCAGTCTGGTGAGCGGGACGTCAGTGTGTCTGACTATGGAGTCACCAATGACGAGTGTGTCTGGCATTGTGTTTGGCCTTAAGGGCTGTGACTGTTGGACACTCTGACTGTGAGGTCTATGTGTTGCAGGTGTTGAGTCCTGAGGTGGTAGTTGTTTGGGTGTCTGCTTTGGTGGCCTCTGCTGTTTTGGTAGATTTTTGATCAGAGTCTCCGAGTATGTCTTTGTGTGATTATGTGTGTGATTTGAAGTTGTGATGGTACTATGTGTGACTGGGTATGTAGTGTGTGTGGTTACCTTCTCCTCCTGTCTGGTCTTGCCAGTCCTATGTTGAGAGAGCTCAGCCTCCAGTTTGGCCGTATAGTTGCATCTCTTGCATGTATTTGTGTTTTGTGGGAGAAGGAGAGGGTTGTCTGTGTACATGAGGCAATTGTAACATTGCCTCAGTATTCCCAGGTTCACCAGCTGAGCAGGAGAGGATACTAGCAACTGATCCCTCGACATGCTAGAAGGAATAGATAAAAAACTTACAAAAGACTCCGGGGGGATGTGGGTTCTAGGCTGGTGGAGTACTATCTATAATAAAAGTGCTTTATCAAGGTGAAAGTACTGTAGGAGCAAGTGCTAGGCTTTACAGATAGAGAATAGTCTACTTGGGAATCAAGTAGAGATGAACTTTTTAGTTATAGGATACGCTGGTTAGATCAGCAGTACAGTTCGAGGAAGGTAGTTTTAAGGGAAAATTTGAAGAGTGGAATTTAGGTAGCCCGAATAGTTTAATCTTGTTTAACCGCTGCTGCTCTTGTGTGCTACAGTGGCAACTCCTAAATCAGCTGGCCCGTTTAGCGTGTTTTATATCAGGGGGCTGAAAAAAGCTAGGAACTGGCCCAAAACGACCAATGGACTACAAGTTACTGGCTGAAACCTCACCAAACTGGACCAACAGGTAGCTCAGTGCTTCCCACTCCCACTGGTAAGCAAGGAAACTTCCTCCCTTCCAAATTAGGCAATGAATCAGTAACAGGAACTACAACAAAAGTCCAGGGATCAGCAACTCTGAAACTGGACTACTCTAGCTCAGTAAGGCGGGAAAACAAGAGATATTTTTTTGTTGTTTTTTTTTTTTTTCAGAAACAAGGAAAAACAGACAGTAGATGCTATAAATGCTATAAATCGGCTAGCGCACTTTAGTGTGTAGCCTACAGAAACAATTTGCAACAATTATCTTCTGACTGCCCCTTTGGGGGGGGGGGGGATTGCTCTTCATGCAAAGAACTGGGAACTCATTACCCAGGACAAATGGGTTTTAAATATAGTATCCCAGGGATACAGATTTCACTTCCACATGTTGCCAATGCCAAGTGGGTGGCTGGACCAACCCCCAAATCAGTGGGCAGAGGCTGAAAAACAAGTACTTTCACTCTTAAGCATGGGGGCTCTTCAGCTGGTACCAGAAGAGGAAAAGGGACAAGGTTTTTACTCGAGACATTTCCTGGTACCCAGAAAAGACAAATCATGGCATCCTATTCTGGACCTGTCTACTCTAAACACGTTTCTGGAGATTCCAAAATTCAAGATGCTGACTCTTCATCAATTACTTCTATGCTAGGCAAAGACGCCTGGTTGGCAACACTAGATTTAAAAGAGGCATACCTGCACATCCCAATCAGGGAATCTTGCAGAAGATACCTACGCTTCAAAGCAGGCTACAGGCACTATCAGTTCTCTGCACTGCCCTTTGGCTTATCTACTGTGCCCAATAATCCTTCACGAACACAAACGTAGAAAACTGCAGACAGGTACCAATAAGCAGTACAGCTTCCACCAAAAACAAGACAACTGGTAAACCACAGGATACAAGAAGTTTAATAAAGTGACTGCTCGAACAGCAGACTTCATCAGACAAAATTACTGTGCTGTTGGTTACAATTTATACTTGTAATGACATCATTAATTAGCTACAATTAGTCAATTAACTAAATTAAAACATCCATTAAACCTTCAAATGAGACACTTAAAGCCACATTCTCATTTGACAGAAACCTCATAGTATGACCTAGTATTTGAACCTAATAAAAATAATTTAATTTTAAAATTTGATTTAAATGAGTTCATTTAAAAACCCCACACAACATGAAGTAAAACTAATAATCACATAAATATGACCATATTAAATATAAAGTATATATAATTTGAACTGTGTATATAGTTACATGATATTAGAACTGACTTGTAGGGCAGTGCATATTACTATCGTAGCAGTTCACTCCATGTCATATAAGTTCTACATCATACTAAAAGAAAGACTAAAGTATCCAGTCAATAGGTACAAATCTGCACTCAGTGCCTGTTCATTCTAAATAATTAAATTAAGCAGTGCCAGAAATTATTACTGGTTTTAGTACTTAAATGCTAAACTAATAGGTTATTTTTTCAAAAATTAATACAAAAATCAAAAGTCAGTTAAAATATAAAAAATAAATAAAAAAAAATGTGGAAGTTGGAAGGAAAAGGTCTTACCTAACTCACTAATAAATTAGTGATGTTAAGGTTGTAAAACATGAAACTATCTTATAAGACTCTTTAATTTTAAGACACTACTGATTGAACAGCTATTGTTAAGGCCTGGTTGTGCACAGGCATTCAACCTAATCTGCCATTTAAGCTCTGACTCCTCCAGTAGAAATTTGCTTTCTAGTACCTGGTCAATGACCATAAATTTGAAGGAATGATCGCTGAAAGAGATTATGTGTCTAACACCAGTTATTGCATTTTGCAGGCAAAGAAGTATTCAAATATACCCATACCTGGACAATTGTCTAATTCAGACAGAAAGCCAGGACATACTTTTGAATCATTTGGCCTTTGTAAAAAGGGTGCTAACTTGTCTGGGGTACACCATAAATGAAAAGAAATCACAATTGGTACCCTGTCAACAAGTTACATTCCTGGGAGCAAGCTTGAATACAACTTCCCAGATGGCTTACCTCATGCCAGAAAAGCAAATTCATTTGACAACCTACTTCAAACAAGTGGCTACAAAAACCCTGCTATCTGCAAGACAAATTCTGCAAGCCTTGGGGTTCATGGCCTCCTGCATTCTTCTAATTCCATATGCAAGACTGCATATGAGGAAACTACAGTGGTATCTAAAAAGCTTATGGAGTCCATATTCTAACAGCCTAGAAACAATGATTCCTATCATACCTTGCCTACGCCTAGAGTTCCTTTGGTGGGCAGAGGCCTGCCACCAAAACAAGGGACTACCTTTCACACCACCCTCTGCCATCCAAACCCTAACAACAGATGCATCAGACTATGCATGGGGGGCTCACCTGGAAGGGAAGTGCATTCAGGGCAAATGGAACCCAAGTCAAATGCACCTGCATATCAATCAAAAAGAAATGTTGGCTGCACAGAATGCTCTGACAGCCTCCAAGGACTACATTCTTCCAGGACAACTAATGCTAAAGATGGACAACACCACGGTTATGTGGTACATAAACAAGCAGGGGGGGGGTACACATTCTTACCCCCTCTGCAGACTAGCCATGGCATTGTGGAACACAGCCTTGAGCTACCAAGTGCACCTACAAGCTCAATTCCTGCCAGGAAAATTAAATACACTGGCAGACAGACTAAGCAAAAACCTCATGGACCCACACGAGTGGAAACTGGAACCAAGGATTTTCAACATGTTGACAAGCGAATGGGGGAGACCAGATATAGACCTGTTTTCCACCCCCCAGAACTACCAATTGGACAAATTTTGCACAGGGACTCCCCACAAACAAGCCTGGAAAGTGGATGCTCTGTCCTTCAGCTGGAAAAACCTATCAGTCTATGCCTTCCCCCTGCTGCCTCTGCTCTCCAAATTACTACTAAAAGTCAAACGGGACAAATCAAGGATGATTTTGATTGCTCCAGACTGGCCACGCCAACACTGGTAACCCCCCCCCCCCTGCGTGTGTGCCACGGTTATCTCCATGGCACCTGCCTCAGACTCCTTCCCTGCTGTCTCAGCAGGAGAACCAGATTCTACACCATCAGCTTCCAACACTGAACCTTGCAGCCTGGCTAATTACTTAAACTCTCCCTTACCATTCCTCAATAAACTTGTGATGGATGTCATCTTGGGGGCAAGGAGGCCTAGTACTAGAAAATCGTATGCTGAAAAATGGAAAAGATTCTGTGCCTGGTATCATTCTCAAGGGATGAGCACAGCAGAGCCCAATTTACCTCGGATTTTACACTACTTAACTGAGATGCTTCACAAGGGCCTGTCTGTTTCCTCCATTAAAATCCACACCTCAGCCATTTCAGCTCATTATAACACAGAGACTCCCATCTTCACTCATCCACTGCTCAAGCAGTTCCTCAGAGGGACCAAAAATTTGAGACCACCCAGAACTCCAACCCCAGCCTGGGACCTTAACTTTGTCTTGGAGAAACTCACTGTACCTCCTTTCGAGCCAGCTGCTACTGCAGACTTAAAATTTCTTTCTTGGAAAACAGCTTTCCTTTTAGCAATCACTTCAGCTAGAAGGGTGTCTGAATTACAGACCTTTATGGCAATGGAGCCTTTCATCATTTTTCATGCTGACAGGGTGTCACTCAGAACCAATCCATCCTTCATGCCCAAGGTGGTATCCAGTGTGGCTCTTAATCAGTCCATTCATTTGCCAACCTTCTTTCCCAATCCACAGAACAAAAGGGAACAGTCACTGCATTCCTTGGATGTGCACAGACAACTTGGAGGGGAAGGCTATTTCAAAACAAACCATTTCTAAATGGATAAGCCTTTGCATTAATTTCTGCTTTAAGCACCATGGAAACCCTATCCCCCAGGGGATCAAACCTCATTCCACCAGGGCTGCATGTACTTCTTCAGCCTTTCTCAGAGGCGTTCCTGTCAGGGATATCCTAGAAGCTGCTACCCTGGAGTTCTGTACATACTTTCACCAAGCATTATCATTTGCCAGTTTTCTCTAAATCCAGAGCTGGCTTTGCCACTGCAGTCTTGCAGGGCCTTATAGCTGGCCCTAATGCTATCTAAACTCCTCCTCCCAAGCATAGCTTTGGGAATCTACCCAAATATGATGACTGCAACAGTGAAACATGAAGAACATAGTACAGTTGTGTACACTTGCCATAAATGTAGATGTTCAAGTGTATTCACTGTTGTAGTCCTGGTTACCCTCCCTCCTGCCCCCAGCTTTTTTTGGCTATACCTCTACTTTCCTTTACTATGCTTAAAAGCCTTTTTGGTGTATTTGCTTTTTTGTTGGAGGTTTACCTTTGTGTTTTTATGTTTAATTGCTTCCCATTAGGGGGGCACCTGACATCTGGGGCAAGAAAAACTGATGTAATGACATCGGCTACATGTTTTATACCCCTGACGACCTGATGTCATTGAAGAAGGGACAGCAACCGACACAGGACCCAAGACTTTGTTAATCAGGCCGACTGAGGGCAACTTGCAAGCAGATTACCCAAATGTAATGACTGCAACAGAGAATACACTCGGACATCTACATTTATGGTAAGTTTGCACAACTGTACTTTTCTTCACTTCCATTGATGGCTAGTCAGTCCAGGCATTCATCCCAAGTAATCCACATTCTTACTTCATCCCAAAGACCATCTACCAGAAAGATTTGCAAAAACAAGTGGAAAAGGTTTGCAATTTGGGCCTCCCGTAAGAATCTGGATCCCTTTTCATTTTCTCTTTCAACTGATTTAGATTTTCTGGCTTCCCTTTTTCACAGTGAGGCCATTTACTCTACTATCAAAGTCCTGTTTTGTTGCCTGCCATTTTGAGTTTTCATACTGGAGAAAATCAACCCTGTATCACTTTCCTTAGATTATCCAAGGCCTTCCTTAGGGGTACTTTCTTTCTCAGACCTCCCCTAAGGGATTCCACTCCTTTTTGGGACATCACCATTGTGCCACATACTTTACCTAGATCTCCCTTTGAACTGGCAGCCCAGGTGGACCTTGGATTTCAAGTTTGAAAAACATTATTTTTTAACACCTTTATTAAATTAGCACTTAAGACATGGGCAAACATACATCAACAGAAAAGAAAACAAACCTGTAGATCAGAGTGTATGTGCTGTGTCTTTAGGAAGAGTCTATATTATATGAACGAAAGTTCATATAAACGAATGCTCTAATGAGCTTAAATCGAAAAAGATATTGTGGGGGGGTTGTGCCACCCACACCCCCCGCTAAATATATATTCCAACTCCGAGATCGCACTACAGTGAGGAAAGGGCAAATACTCCAATCTTCACTGTACTGCGACCGCACAGCACGCATCTTGATTTCTGGGATTTTTGCTCATTAGTGTGTTCGATTGTATGAACTTTCGTTCATATAATATAGACCCTTTAGGAAGCATATCAAGGACTGAACATGCACATATAAGTCGTGCTATTTCCAGTGCTATTTTGAGAGCACAGCCAGAGAGTGAGCATGTATGATCGCAGTAGTTAGTTTGTATACAAGTTACTTAAGTTAAAGTCATTAAACTTCTATCGTGATGTGTTCGTATATAATAAAGCTGCTTGAACAGAACCCACGAAGACTCTTCTATTGTGTCCAAAGTAGGAGAGTGACATGGTGTCAGAACCGGGATTCCAGAGAATTATATTCGGAGCCATGAGGTGCAGAGATGACGGTGAAAGTAAACTAAAAGAAACGAGCACGAACAAGAGCCAGAAAAGAATCAAAGGTAATGAGAATTCACACAAACTGCTTATCTTATAAAAAAGATAAACCAGAGCACTACCAGGGCACAAACCACATTATTAAACAAACAGGAGGCACAAAAGGTTTATTAACTAAGGGAAATGTTTAAAACTAAGATATTTGATAAAATGATTATCAGAAAAGCAAAATGAGCGTGTTTAAGGCAAAACGGATATGTTTAGAATAAAACGAGCAAAAGAAAAGTACAATGGGCATGAAAAGAGATTAAACGAGCAAAACAAATATAAGGGCAAAAAGTGCACATTAAGCATAAATAAAGCAAGGCAACTGCATGTTTTTTGGCAGAGTGCTGTGTTTTGGCATAAGTACGACTTCTTTACTGTATTAGTCAGTGGTAGTGTTGTCACCTCGCAGCAAGAGGTTCTCCAGTTCGATTTTCGGCTGGAGTGTCTTCTGTGTGGAGTCTGCATGTCCTCCCTGTGTTCATGTGGGTTTTCTCCTACATTACAAAGACATGCATTTGGAGCGTTTCTCCTCGGGCCTCTGCTGAAAATTAGTTTCCTTCCAAGTTGGACTTTCTAGGTTAACAAATGTTAAATAAATAAATAAATAAATAAGTAAACTAGAGTTATTCAAAGTATCTCAAAGTGTGTAAAAGTGCTTACAATGTGTGTTTATTACTGTGCATGTATTCTGAAGAGCTTGTGTGTGTGCAAAGTGGCAGCTATTTATGTGAAGTACAGTTAAAGTATAGCCATTTTGAAAAGTTTCCTGTGCTGGGTGTGTCTGTCCGCAAAGTGCCGCCATTACAGTGTGCTTCTTGCACTGTAAAGAATTGCCTAGCAATGTACCGCCATTTTAGGGAAATTTCAGTGTGCTGTGGACAGTTTATTCTCAAAGTACAATTACTTTGAAATGTTATTGTCTCTGAACTTCTCTTTCCCAGGTCATTCACATCATACAGTTATTTGATATGTTTCTTGCACTAATAAGAGGTGATTTCTTGCAGTAGAGTAATTTCAAGAGTTTTACAGTGCCCAAGAGACTTATTTCACAAAGTTCAGTTACACAGAGGCTTATTGTGCAAAGTTAAAAGTATTGGCATACATTTCTGGCATATGTGTATGCATTTGTGCTTATTTGCAAAACCTTTCATTGGTATGTGTTAATATGGCAGACAGATTTCGAAAGCACTTACCCACTTATATTTGATCAGAATATTGCAGAGAATTGGAGAATATCTGAGCAAGAGTACTATATTTTTATACAAGCCGCATATTCAGATAAAGATGCATGCACCAATGCATTAATTTTGCTAAACCTAGCTAGGTTAGACACCATAGAAAAAGAGCATTCATTTGTGTATGCACCAGCAGTATATAAAGGAGAAGGTGAAAATTGTCGTATTGTACAGGCTGAATCAAGGGAAGACCCTGAGTGGTTGAAGGACAAGTTCAGAGAAATGTGCAACCCTCAGACAAACATTACATTAGAGAGACATTTGTTTTACACGAGGTATCAGAAACTAGGGGAAACATTTGCAGCTTATGTAACTGACCTAAGAAACAAAGCCAAAATGCGTCAGTTTGGTGACTTAAGATGAGTTAATAAAGGACAGGCTCGTGTGTGGTATTAATAGTGCTGCTGTGAAAAAGATTTTGCTTCGTGACAGTGATTGAACATTGAGGAAAGCCATTGAGATTTGTCAAATCCATGAAGTTACAGAAAAACACACAAGTATGCTTTCAAGCGACAAGAGCATGGTTTCAGCAGGCTCCAAAGCAAACGTAGATAGCATGCAACACGTGGCTAACAGAAGTAACCCTACACACATCAGCCACACCCCCTGCTGGCTGACCAAGGAAACCACATGGTTTTCAAGCAAGCTGTTCATTGTGCTTACAGCTGCAGTCATAACAGATGGGTTTTCCTGCCGTCAGGCGGGTCCTCAGTCGGCCGAATTCCAAAGTCTAGGTCCGGTGTCGGTTGTCGTCGCTTCTTCCCTGACGTCAGTGCGACAGGGGTATAAAAGAACCAGCCAACGCCATTTTCTTCAGTCTTTCTTGCCGCGCGGTGCCCGAAGCAGAAGCAGTTCGCAAGTGCCGGTCGGCCAGCTCCTGAGATTACGAATATCTGCAACCGAAGTCTTCTTGAAAGCTAAGCACACCGTTGGGGAAACTTTTCTTGCCTCGGACCGATGTCAGACAAAGTTAATAATTGTATTTCATGTGGGAAGCAAATACTGCATAAGGATTTTCATTCCCTCTGCATTCCTTGCTTAGGCCCAGACCACGACGTCTCGGCCTGCCGTTTTTGTGCTACATTCAACAAACGCACCATTAAGCATCGGGCGGAGTTCGCCCAGCACTTTTTTGGCAAAAATTTTAACTACATAATGTCGTCGGATACTCCGACTCCGGTTTTGACTAAAAGACGCAAAGATAAGGACCAACACACGAGGTCCGCGGCCTCCACCGACACCACGCCAAAGCCGATTACAGGTGGTCCGGTTCTCAGCGAGGTGCCTACGCAGCCCCTGACTACCGACGACACTTCATTGGCGGTGTCTTCTTTACCCGAGGTCGCAGGCTCTTCGGCCCACACCCCGATTACAGATACCGAAGCCACTCTTGGCGGTGAAACTCAGAGTTTAGACAGGTCTGCCTCCTCTCAGGGTGTCTTCAGGCCTATCTCTTCTTTTTCCATCAAGGCTTTCACTAAGTCTAAGACAGCCATGCATTCCAAAAAACAAACCCCACAGGGCCCTTCTCAAGGCCCCATGCCTAAAAAGCAGATGCTCAAAATGGCTGAAGACTTAATTTCTCTTATCAGGGGTTCTCAACCCCGGAAAAAGGACCAGAGTGGAGGAAGAATCCCCCTCCTCGGACCAGGCTTCCATTATTTCAGAACATTCTGATGATCAGGAACATTCATACTCCCCTTTTGAAGATTCTGATGCAGAGGAGTCCATTCCCTCTGTCTCCCCCCCTGAGGATTACTCTTTTGGGGAAACCTTGCATACCTTGAGGGAACACTTCCACTGGGAAGGTCAAGAGTACTCAGACTCCAAGAAAAGGCTTAGGGATTTTCTCTTGCTCCCTCAGCACAGACCTCTGGCTATACCCCCTGCCTTAGATATCCCTGATGATGTGTATTCGGAGTCCTGCCTTAACCCAGACTCTTTACCTCCAGCCCCAGTCAAGCCTGACAGGTATTACCGGGTTCCAGACTCACACCAATTCCTATACAAAAGCCATGCGGCTGACCCAGAAACTATCTCACAGGGCTCCAAGGGAATTAAGGCCTCCACTGCTAAAAATCCTTTACCTTCAGAGAGGGATTCCAGAGCGTTAGAAAGGTAGGGGAAAAAGGTATACACCTTGGCCACCTTATCCATGAGGGTGTTAAACTGCCAGTTCCATATGTTAAAGTACCAACAGTTTCTGTTATCACAGTTGAGAAGCAAAATGTCACAACCTGAACAACCAGATTTAAAGGAGTTGCAGGATTTGATGCATTGTGCAGAACAAGTAGGTAAGCATACCTCGCAATGTGGTTTTGATGCTTTAGAGGCCTCATGTAGAGCTGCTGTTACAGGATCAGTCATACGTAGACATGCTTGGCTCAAAGAGCAAACCTTGCCAGATCATGTCAAAACTAAATTACTGGATGCACCTCTGCAAAAAGATGTATTGTTTGGTGTTAAAGCTGAGGAGGTATTAAAGAAAATGGAGGAAAAGGAAAAATCAATGCAAACAGTTAAAGATTTCCTACAGGTACAACCTCCACGTTTCAGTAGAAATTGGCCTTCAAAAAATTGGTCCTTTCCAGCCACGGACAGACCCCAAAGGGGTAGATACAGGCACCCGAGGGGTAGAGGGCAATCTCAAGGATCGTTTAGAGGCAGACAATGGCAAGCACCTACCCAAAGAGGTAGTGAGGATAGTTCACAGCCATTCAGAAAGCAGAACCAATGACTTTCCGATTTGCATGCCAAGCAAGGCTCAAATGGCAGCACCTTTAGGCGGAAAACTGGCATTTTCGAAAAATTGGCATATTGTCACAAAAGACAAATGGATCCTGGACATTATAGACAGAGGCTACAGATTCCACTTTCACACCCTTCCAAAAATGAGAGGCATGCCAAACCTGCCACACAATCAAAGGGCAGAGGCACAAAAACAAATTTCAGATCTCATGGACATGAAAGCTATTCAAGAGGTACCTGCACAAGAACAGGGTCGAGGTTTTTATTCCAGACTATTCCTGGTACCAAGGAAGGGCAAAGATTGGAGACCTGTTTTGGACCTATCCATCCTAAACACATTTTTACTTGTGCCAAAATTCAAGATGCTCACATTACAGCAGCTTCTTCCCATGCTGGGCAAGGAGTCTTGGCTGGTAACATTGGACCCCAAGGAGGCATACCTGCATGTCCCAATCAGACAATTGCAGAAGATACCTCAGATTTCTTGCAGGTTCAACACGTTATCAATTCTCTGTATTGCCTTTTGGCTTATCTACTGCGCCCAGAGTGTTCACGAAATGCCTGGCATCAGTAATTGCCTACTGCAGACTGCAAGGGATACAAATATACCCATATTTGGATGACTGCCTGATCCAAGCGGACAGCAAGCACATACTTCTGAAAAATCTGGCTTTTGTAATAAGGTTGTTGAATTCCCTGGGATACACAGTCAACAAAAAGAAATCAAGGCTAATTCCCTCTCAAACAATAATTTTCCTGGGTGCCAACTTGAATACAAACACCCAGATGGCCTACCTCACGCCAGAGAAACAAGGGCAACTAACTCAATACTTCAGAAAACTGGCAACTTTCACCAGGCTGACTGCAAGAAAAATCCTGCAGGCTCTGGGATTCATGGCATCTTGCATCCTACTAATCCCATGTGCAAAGCTGCATATGAGGAAACTTCAATGGTACCTGAAAAACCTATGGTCTCAGCACAGCCACAGCTTGGAAACAATAGTACCACTAATTCCATGTCTTCAAAAGGAATTTCTGTGGTGGGCTCAAGCATGCCAAACAAACACAGGTCTCCCATTCTGCAAGCCTCAAGCAAGTCAAACAATCACAACAGACGCCTCGGATTACGCCTGGGGGGCGCACATGACAGATCGGTGCATTCAGGGCGGATGGTCCCAAAAGGAAAAGCACCTACACATTAATCAAAAGGAAATGCTAGCAGTAATAAATGCTATTATAGCTTTCAGAGACCTGCTGCATCCAGGCTAGCTATTGATAAGGACAGACAACACCACAGTAATGTGGTACATAAACAAACAGGGAGGAACCTACTCATACCCCCTATGCAGGCTAGCCATGTCTCTTTGGAACATGGCTCTGGAATTGCAAATTGAGCTTCAAGCACAGTTCCTGCCAGGCAAGGAAAACACATTGGCAGACAACCTAAGCAGAAATATGACAGATCCACACGAATGGAAGTTGCATCCTCAAGTTTTTTCAAAGATAATTCAAGCATGGGGAAGGCCAGACATAGATCTCTTTGCCTCCCACAGAAATCACCAATTGACAAAATTCTGCTCAAGGACCTTTCATCCACAGGCCTGAAAAGTGGACACACTCTCTTTCAGTTGGACAACAATGACAGTATATGCCTTTCCACCTCTTCCTCTGCTGCCCAAAGTTCTATTAAAAACCAGAGCAGACAGACCAAAGATGATTCTCATCGCTCCAGACTGGCCAAGACAACACTGGTACCCACTCCTGAGGAGCCTAACGCATTCCCCACCATGGATCCTGCCTCTAATGCCACTGACTCAGCACAACTTCAGAACTCTTCACAGTCAGCTGAAAACACTCAGTCTAGCCGCGTGGAAGATTCCTTAAAAATCACAACAGATCCTTCTCTCCAAGGAGGTACAGGATGTCATTTTGGAGGCCAGAAGACGTTCTACTAGAAAAGCCTACTCTGCCAAATGGAAACGGTTTTGTGCTTGGAATGAGAAAAAGGGCCAGAACCCTGGAATACTGAATTTACCTCAAATATTACAGTACCTAGCTGAGATGCTAAGCAGTGGACTTTCATTCTCTTTCATCAAAATCCATGCCTCAGCCATTTCTGCAGAATACAACACTGATCCTCCTTTATTCTCTCACCCCCTCTTAAGGCAGTTCCTCAGAGGGGCTAAGAATATAAAACCCCCAAGGAAACAACCAGTACCTGCTTGGGATCTCAATTTCATTCTAGAGAAACTGACTTTGCCTCCTTTTGAGCCAGCTGCCTCAACAGAACTGCAATATTTGTCCTGGAAAACAGCCTTCCTGCTGGCTATCACCTCAGCTCGCAGGGTTTCGGAACTACAGACCCTCATGGCTGTGCAGCCTTTCATCATTTTCCATCAAGACAGAGTTTCCTTATGAACCAATCCTTCCTTTATGCCAAAGGTCGTATCCAGGGTAGCCTTGAATTAGGCTATCCACTTACCTACCTTTTACCCCAATCCTCAAAACAAAGGGGAGAGACTACTACATTCCTTGGACATTCACAGACAACTACGTTATTATTTGGACAGAACAAAGCCTGTCAGAAAATCAGAGCAACTCTTTGTGTCCTATGCTACAGGGGCTCAAGGGAAGCCTATTTCCAAACAGACAATCTCAAAATGGATAGCCCACTGCATATGCTTTTGTTACTTTCTTCATGGTAAAACTGTACCTGCAGGCATCAGGTCTCACTCCACAAGGGCCACAGCTACCTCTGCAGCTTTCCTCAGGGGGGTTCCTACCAAAGATATTTTGGAAGCTGCCACTTGGAGTTCTGTGCATACTTTCTCCAAGCACTATCACCTGCCTTTATACTCCAAATCTAGAGCAGGTTTTGCCACTGCAGTTTTGCAGGGCATCCTGGCTCCTCCTAGTTCCACCTAGTGCCTACCACCCCTTTTTTAGCTTTGGTATTCTACCCATCTGTTATGACTGCAGCTGTATGCACGATGAACATAGTACAGTTTTGTACCTACCATAAATGTTGATGTTCGAGTGCTAATACAGCTGCAGTCCAGGTTTCCCTCCCTCCTTCCCCTCTGGAACAGGCCTAATGGCTAACACCTCCTCCTGATTGGGGTATTCTTTTATGGTGTATTTGCTTGCAACTAATCTTTTTTGATTATGCTGTATTGCATTATTACATAAATTTATATATTGCCTTCCTTCTGGGGGCACCTGACATCTGGGGCAAGAAAAACTGAAGAAAATGGCATCGGCTGGTTCTTTTATACCTCTGTCGCACTGATGTCAGGGAAGAAGCGACGACAACCAACGCCGGACCTAGACTTTGGAATTCGGCCAACCGAGGACCCGCCTGACGGCAGGAAAACCCATCTGTTATGACTGCAGCTGTATCAGCACTCAAACATCTACATTTATGGTAGATACAAAACTGTACTTTCTGAGACTAGTTCAGTTAAAGGAGCATGTTCTTCAGTGCAGTAGAAGCATGAATCAGCAAAACCTAAGTCTAGCTTTAATGTCAACTGTTGCAGTTGTGGTATCAGTCATGAATCTAAAAGAGAGAGATGCTTAGCATTTGGTCAGCAATGTCGCAAGTGTAAAAAATGGAACCATTTTCAAAAGTTTTGCAAATAAATAAACTTCACACAGTTGTAAAGAAAAGTCACACAAAAAAGCAAGTTGATCAAGTAAACTGCAGTTCTACTTTTTGTGTAGACTGTGTAACAGTAATTGGTTGACACAGTGAATTTATTGGCAAAGAATGAAGTGTTTTGTACATTCCAGAGCAATGGCAAATCCACAGAGCTCAGAGTAGACACTGGTTCAAATCAGCAAAGGCATTTGCTAAAGTGAGAATTAAAGAACACCTTAGTGGCCAGTACTACGAAACGTGCTGCTTATGGAGGTGAAGAAATTCAAACCGAAGGCTGCATGATGCTTTCATGTTGTTTGGCCAATAACTTTTTACAGCTTATTATTATGTGTAGTTCAAAGACTAGTACAGTCTTTACTGGGTCTCCGAGATAGTTTGAGATTGAATCTGCTTTCTTTTACCACAGAAGTTCATCACATATGTGCATATCCTAGTTCCAGTTTTCCTGAAGCCATTTTCTTAGAGTATGCTGACGTTTTCAATGACAAGTTGGGCAAGCTTCCAGTTGTGTATTCCATGAACTTAGACCCAGAGGTCACTTCAGTAGTCAGACCAGCAAGAAGAGTTCCAATAGCTAAGCAGGACAAAGTTAACACTCAGTTGGATAAAATGGTACTACAAGGTGTAATTTCTCCAGTTACAGAACCAACTGAATGGGTGTCGTCTGTGGCAGCAGCTCACAAAAAAGACGCAGACGAAATCGGAATATGTATTGAACCAAGAGATTTGAACAAAGCATTGAAGAGATCGCATCATCCAATGCGTACAGTCGATGAGATTGCAGCTCTAATACCGAATGCCACTGTTATTTCTGTTTTGGATGCAAAATTTCATTTTAGCAAGTGATGCTTGATCGCAAATCCTCATTACTAACCCTTTTTGTTACCCTGTTTGGCAGATAGATTCCTCAGTATGCAATTTGGAATAAATTTTGCAAGTGAAATCTTCCAGCATGCAATGGAGCAAATTTTTTCAGGTTATCCTTGTGCCATAATAGTAGATGATCTATTGGTAGGAGTTGATGGTGAAGCAGAGCATAACGGAAACCTAAAGAGATTTCTAGACAGAGCACACAAAGTAAATTTGAAGCTCAATCCTCAGAAGTGCAAATTCATACTGCCAGAAGTTACATATGTAGGTAATTTATTTACCACTACTGACTTGAGACCAAACCCAACCAAGCAAGCAGCTATTCTTGAGATGTCAGCACCAGACAATATTCAAGCTCCCCAGCATTTCCTAGGCATGGTCACATATTTAGGCAAGTTTATACCAGACTTCAGTGAGTTGACAGCACCTTTAAGGCAGCTGACTTGAAAAAATGTTGCATGGTCATGGTTAGAACGACACCAGAAGGCATTTGCCACCCCACCTGCATTGAGATAGTATGATGTGAATAAATCAGTCACTCTTTCATGTGATGCTTCAAAATTTGGTCTTGGTGCAGTTCTTCTTCAAGAGAGCAGATCAGTAGCCTCTAGTTACTTTTCTAAAGAAGCTTATGCATTCAGCTCCAGTGAGATTCCAAAGAATAAATGGTCTATACAAAAGGCAAACTACTCTATCTGGCTGATACCTTATCCAGATCACCCAGAAATGTGACAGACCATCTTGACGCAGAGAATTTTAACTTTGACATGATGGCAGTGCGTAATTTTTCTACTCCTATGCTTAATGAGTTGAGAGATCACACAAAGACTGATCCAAAAGCTCAGTTACTACATTAATGTTGGATAGCTGTCAAAGCAATCTAGTGTACCACCTGAAGTGCAAACCTATTTACCTTACAGAGATGGTGTTGATGGAAGATGGTATTATTTTCAAAGGTCCTAAAATTGTTGTTCCCACTTCCTTACAATAAGAATATATCCAGATTTTGCATCATGGTCACCCAGGATGTTCATTGTGTTTCACTGTTGCAGTCATTACACTTGGGTTATCCTGCTGGCAGGCTACCCGCAGTCGGCCTGAATTCCAAAGTCCTAGTCCGGCGTCGGTTGCTGTCGCCTCTTCCCTGATGTCAGTGCGCCAGGGGTATAAAAGATGCAGCCAACGCCATTTTCTTCAGTCTTTCTTGCCACGCGGTGCCCGAAGCAAAAACAGTTTGCAAGTGCCGGTCAGCCAACTCCTGAGATTTTCGAAATCGAATTTCAGATCTGAAGTCTTCAGTAAAGCTAAGTACCCCGTTGAGGAAACTTTTTTCTTGCTCCAGACCGATGTCAGAAAAAGTGAACAATTGTATTTCTTGTGAGAAGCAAATACCTCATAACGATTTCCACTCTTACTGTATTCCTTGCCTAGGCCCTGACCACGACATTGCTAGTTGTCGGTTTTGTGCTAGATTTAATCAACGCACTATTAAGCGTCGGTGCGATTTTGCTTTTCATTATTTTGACAGAAGGTTTAACTGCATAATGCCATCGGAACAACCGACGACCGGAATTCATAAAAAACACAAGGATAAAGACAAGGAAAGCATCCGAGGTCCAAAACCGATGACAAAGTCTCTTCTAGGCCAGTCACCGGTTTGCCGGTGCTCAGTGAGGCGCTTTCGCATGCCCTGACTTCCGCTACCTCAGAGCCACAGGCCACCTCCGACTCCCACGTGGAGACAGCTAGGCCTCTGGATACTCAAGATATTGGCCCTTTGGAAATTAATCTCTCAGATGGGTCCAGAGCCGCTGAGCAGGCATCGGCTTCTGAGGGTGTCTTCTGACCTACACAACTTTATATAAAGCCTACTTCAGCATCCAAGACAAAGTCTAAAACAGTTTTAAAGACAAGGAAACCAGTACAGCATTCTCCAGGACAGACGTTTATGCCTAAGAAACAGATGCTCAAAATGACCGAAGACCTAATTACTTTGATCAGGGGTTCCCATCCCCCTCCTGATAAGAGGCCTAGGCAAGGCACTGAATATGATTCCTCTGATCAGGTTTCCATTTCCTCTGATTCCTCTTCTGATCAGGGATATTCTGTTCCTCCCTATGAGGATTTTGATGCTGAAGATTCTATTCTTTCAGCTTCTCCTACTGAGGACTTTTCATTTGGGGAAACCCTGCATACCATGAGGGAGCATTTCCATTGGGAGAGCCAGGATTATTCTGATTCTAAGAAAAGACTTAAGAGACTTTCTTTTACTTCCTCAGCACAGACTCTTGCAATTTCCCCTGTTCTAGACAGAGTAGATGATGTTTTTTCAGAGTCCGGCCTGTCTCCAGACTCTTTACCTCCAGCCCCTGTTAAGCTGGACAGATACTACAGGGTCCCAAACTCCCATAAATTTCTTTACAAAAACCCTGCTGCTGACCCAGAAACTATCTCACAGGGTCCCAAAGGAGTCAAGGCTGCTTCTGCCAAAAATCCTGTCCCCTCAGATAGAGATTCTAGGGCTTTGGACAGATGGGGGAAAAAAGTTTACACTTCTGCTACCTCGGCTGTAAGGGCTTTAAATTGTCAATTTCATATGCTCAAATATCAGGAAAACTTAATGTCTTTGTTAAAACAAAACATGTTGACAAATTCTAAATGTTCTGAGAACAAAGATTTGCAGGATTTATTGCATGCAGCTGGACAAGTGGGAAAACATACTTTGCAATGTGGCTATGATTCACTGGAGGCCTCGTGCAGGGCCGCTGTTACAGGTTCTGTTGTTAGAAGGCATGCTTGGTTAAAGGAACAGAATCTGCCTGATAACTGTAAAGCAAAATTATTGGATACTCCATTACAGCATGATACTTTGTTTGGTGTTAAGGCAGAAGAGGTGTTGAAGAAAATGGAGTATAAGGCAAAATCTATGCAGGCAGTAAAGGATTTCTTACAGGTACAGCCACCCAGATTTAGCAGGAACTGGCCCTCTAAGAATTGGTCCTTTCCAGTGTCAGACCACAAAGAGGCAGATTTAGATGCCCTAGAGGCAGGCAACAGCCCCAGGGCTCATACAGGCCCAAACAATGGGGTGCTTCTACCTCCAAAAGCAGAGAAGACAAATCACAGCCTTATAGAAAACAGTCCCAATGACTTCCCCCTGCCAATGCCAAGCACTTATTTTTTGGCAGCACCCTTAGGGGGAAAGCTAGCACTTTTTTTCACAAAACTGGCACAAGATCACCCAAGACAAATGGGTCTTAAATGTAGTCTCTCAGGGCTACAGGTTCCACTTTCACACCCTTCCAAAGGCAAAAGGTATTCCAGACCTGCCATGCAATCAATGGCAAGAGGCACAAACACAAGTTTCATCTTTCATGGACATGGGGGCTATTCAGTCAGTGCCACAACAAGAGCAGGGACAAGGATTTTACTCAAGACTTTTCTTAGTACCAAGACCAATTCTGGACCTGTCTGTTCTAAATACTTTTCTGGACGTCCCAAAATTCAAAATGTTGACTCTACAGCAGCTTCTGCCCATGCTGGACAAGAAGGCTTGGCTTGTAACTTTGGACCTCAAAGAGGCATACCTGCATGTCCCAATCAGACAATCTTACAGAAGATACCTCAGATTCATAGCTGGCTCAATGCACTACCAATTCTCTGCACTGCCCTTTGGCTTATCTACTGCACCCAGGGTTTTCACAAAATGCCTGGCACCAGTAATTGCATTTTGCAGACAAAAAGGAATTCAAATTTATCCCTATGGACGACTGCCTTATTCAAGCAAAGAACAAAGATATTCTACTACAGCATCTGGCGTGTGTAAAAATATTGCTAATTTGCCTAGGGTACACAGTAAATGAAAAGAAATCAAAACTAGTACCCTCTCAAGAGATAATATTCCTGGGTGCAAGCTTAAATACAACTGCCCAGATGGCTTATCTCACGCCAGACAAACAAAGGCACCTGACTTCTTACTTCAAAGACATGGCAACAAAGACCCAGTTATCTGCAAGAAAAATATGGCATCCTGCATTCTACTAAGTCCATATGGAAGACTGCATATGAGGAAACTACAATGGTATCTAAAAAGTGTTTGGACTCAACATTGCCACAGCCTGGAAACAGTAATTTCTCTCATTCCCTACCTGCAACAGGAATTTCCATGGTGGGCACAGGCCTGTCACCACAACAAGGGACAGCCATTCACCTTACCCACTGCCAGGCAGACACTAACAACAGATGCATCAGATTATGCCTGGGGGGCGCACATGGCACGAAAATGTATTCAGGGCACAGGGCCCACAAACCAATTGCATCTTCATATCAATCAAAAAGAGAGGCTAGCTGTACAAAATGCCCTGACAGCCTTCAAGGACCTACTTCATCCAGGACAACTACTGATAAAGACTGACAATACTACAGTCATGTGGTACATAAACAAGCAAGGGGGCACACATTCCTACCCCCTCTGCAGGCATGCCATGACTTTGTGGAACACAGCATTGACTTATCAAGTACATCTGCAAGCACAATTCCTGCCAGGAAAGACAAATACTTTGGCAGACGAACTAAGCAGAAACCTCAAGGATCCTCACGAGTGGAAACTAGATCCACAAATCTTCAACATAACAGGGAAATGGGGGTGCCCAGACATAGATCTATTCGCCTCACCTCACAACTGCCAGCTACAGAGATTCTGCACTTGGACTTATCACAAGCAAGCATGGAAAGTGGATGCCCTTTCATTCAGCTGGAAAGCCCTTACATTATATTGCCTTCCCTCCTCTGCCTCTCCAAGGTACTAAAGGTCAGACAAGAAAAGCCAAAAATGATGCTGATTGCCCCAGACTGGCCACGCCAGCACTGGTACCCAATCCTAAAGAGCTTGTCTCAAGGCAAGCCTGAACATTGTCTCTAATACCTCATTTGCTGACCCAACAGAACAATCAGATCCTGCACAGCCAACTCAGAACCCTAAATCTGGCTGCATGGCGGATAATGTAATCATTCAGAACACACCTCTCTCTAAAGCAGTTGTGGATATTATTTTGGAGGCCAGGAGGCCCAGCACCAGAAAATCTTATGCAGAAAAATGGAAGAGATGCTGTGCTTAGAACCAAGCGCAGGGAATTGACTCGCTTGTAACAAATATTCCTCAGATTTTGCAATACCTAACTGAGATGCTGGACAAAGGCCTATCCTTCTCATCAATTAAGATCCATGCCTCTGCCATTTCAGCGCATTACAATACGGACCCACCTACTTTTTCTCATCTACTGCTAAAACAGTTTCTCACAGGGGCCAAAAGCATAAGACCTCCAAGGAGAGCTCCAATACATGCATGGGACCTCAATTTTGTCTTGGAAAAACTCACACTGCCTCCTTTTGAGCCAGCCAATACAGCAGAGATGAAATATTTGTCATGGAGACCACTCTTCTCCTAGCAATAACTTCAGCAAGAAGAGTCTCAGAGTTACAGGCACTAATGGCTGTAGAACCTTTTATTATTTTCCATCAGGACAGGGTTTCTCTAAGGACAAACCCGACATTTATGCCTAAGGTAGTGTCCAGCGTGGCTCTTAACCAAACTATACATCGGCCTACCTTTTATCCAAACCCACAGAATAAAGGGGAGCAACTTCTGCATACTTTAGACACAGACAGCTACGCTTTTACTTCAGCAGCCTTCCTCAGAGGAGTACCAACCAAGGACATTTTGGAGGCTGCAACACGGACTTCAGTGCACACTTTTACAAAACATTACCATTTACCTTTCTACTCTAAATCCAGAGCAGGCTTTGCCACTGCAGTTCTGCAGGGCCTCATAGCCACTCCAAACTCTATTTAGGCCCAGCCACCCAACCTCAGCTTTGGGATTCAACCCAAGTGTAATGACTGCAACAGTGAAACACAATGAACATAGTACAGTTGTATACCTACCATAAATGTAGATGTTTGAGTGTATTCACTGTTGCAGTCCTGGTTACCCTCACACCATCCCCCTTCTTCTTTGCTGGGACTTATCTGTACCTCTCTATTCTATACAACCTATGTGGAGTATTTGCTTGTAGATGAAGGTTATGTGCATGCTTTTTTATGATCATAATTTTTACAGCCTACCCTTTTGGGGGCACCTGACATCTGGGTCAAGAAAAACTGAAGAAAATGGCGTCGGCTGCATCTTTTAAACCCCGGTGCACTGACGTCAGGGAAGAGGCGACAGCAACCGGCGCCGGACCAGGACTTTGGAATTCAGGCCGACTGCGGGTAGCCTGCCAGCAGGATAACCCAAGTGGAATGACTGCAACAGTGAATACACTCGATCATCTACATTTATGGTAGGTAGGTACACAACTGTACTTTCTGCATACACTAAGAGAAGAGTGTGAGAACTAGTTCATAGGTTTATACTAGGCTGTCTGCCCTAAGGCATTTATAAGCCTAGCCCAGAGTTTTAAACTACGCCACCTTATGTTAAAAATACTGTGCCCATTAGTTTGTTGTGCCTCTGTCCAGCAGTGACACAGAGATGATTCGGGTAAACCTCGATCTCCCATCCACCGGTCAAGATTTCTCTTGAACAGAGCCAGCGAGGTGCTCTGCCTCACATGGACCGGGATTTTATTCCACAACATAGGGAGTCTCTGGATGACAAATCTATCCCTCCAGCATGTCTTATTTATATCCGTGCTAAGGTTTAAGTCGCTTGCTGTAGTGGATCTGGCAGATTTGGATTTTTTGAGGTGGAGCATGCCCATTAATTCCGGGTTGGACATGGCCTTGTATGTCAGGCACAGGTCACCTCTGAGCAGACGGTATGCGACTGAATAGAGCTGGAGTTTCTTCAGTCTGGCAGCATATGACAGATTTTGGAGTCCCTTTATCCTTTTGGTGAGGAACTTTTGGGGTCTCTCCAATTGCTGCAGGTGTCGGGTGAGATACATCCCGAATGGGGCATTGTACTCGATCATTGGTCCTATAAGTGAAGAGTACAGGGGAACAATAACCTCACTTGATCTGGATGTGAATCCCTTCATGATCAGGTGGGCAATGTAGAAGGTTTTTCTAACCACTTTAGCAATGTGAGTGTCAAAAGAAAGGCCACTGTCAACCTGGGTCCCCAGGTCCCTGATAACCTCTTCTGTGCTTAGTGGATTGCCACCTATATGGTAGCTTGGGGTTACCTTGTTTTTCCCGAAGGGTATGACTATACATTTTTTGGCATTTAACTTCAGGCCATGGCTCTGGCACCAGCTATCAGTTTCCGTGAGACCCCTCTGAAGGATATCTGTGTCCGATGTACTTTCCACTATGGCTCCCAATTTGCAGTCATCTGCAAACTTTGTCAGCCATAGTCCTCCTATGTTAGCCTGTACTTCTGAGAAGTAGATGTCGAACAACAGGGGGCCAAGGACTGAGCCCTGTGGGACATCACTTGTGACCAGCTTTGAGTCTGACATGGCGCCAGCTACTCTAACCCTGTGGGTTCTGTCCTTTAGCCAGTTTGCAACCCATCTTGTGACATATGGGTTTACATTTAAGCTGGTAAGTTTCTCTATAATACCCGAGTGGGGTATTGTGTCTAAAGCTTTTGCAAGGTCAAGGTAGGCTGTATGGACTGCCTTTCCCTCATCAATGGCCTTGGTGACTGTTTCGAAGAAGTTGACCAAGTTCAAAAGGCATGATCTGCCCTTGACAAAGCCAAACTGGGTCGGGTCCAATGTCTGCAAGTCCCCTATGTCTTTGTTTATGAGTTCCATTATGATCCTCTCCATAGCTTTGCAGACCAGGCTTGTTAAGCTTATATGGCGGTAATTACCAGGGTCCGTAGAGGCACCGCCTTTGTAGAGTGGGACCACAGTTGCCGTACGCCACTCCTTGGGCACGTATCCTGTGGTAAGGCTAAGATTAAACTGCTGCCTTATGTGCGGGTTTAGTTCCTCATTGAGTTCGTAGCACACAGCCGGGGACACCATCGGTCCCATTGATGCTGTGTTTTTAGCTTTAGAGAGCAGCTTTCACCTGCGCATTGGAGATGTCTGGGAGGCTGCACTCCGCTGGGATAGTTATCTCTCCTTTTGGGGGAGAGGGGTGAAGTTTGCACTGAACCTGTCTGCCAGTATGTTGGCAATGTCTGTGGGTTCAGTGATTTTTGTATCATTTTGGACTAATTCTGAGCATATCTGGGAGTTTCCACCCAGGTTTCTAACATAGCTGAAGAAGGCCTTATGATCGTCTTTTGAATCTATGGCAATTTTTCTCTCAAAGTTGTCCTTGGATGATTTTATGAGTGCTCGTATTTTTTTTACTAATAATGATCAAAGGTGTCTTCTCATTACTGAAAGACATTGATAAAGTACTTCTTGTTCCATATGCAGTAGTACTAGACCACATTTGCAAAGAGAATCACTTCAACTAAGTTAAGCTTCAGAACTACCTTGGTCAGCAGTAGCCACTGATATCTTCAAGTGGGACAATCAACACTGCTTAGTATTGGTAGACTCTTATCCCAATTGGTTTGAGATTGACTTACTAACTAATCTCCACTACTGTTATTACTAAGTTGAAATGTCATTTCCTAGTCCATGGTAGTCCACACAAAGCTATTTCTGACAATGGTACTCTATTTACTAGTCAGTTGTTTCAGAAATTTGCAAGAGAATGGGACTTTGTACATGTTATTAGCAGTCCTGAATATCCATAGTAAAATGGACTAGCTGAAAGTGCAGTGCAGAGTGCAAAGCAATTACTTGAAAGGTCAAAGAGTGACCATACTGATGTCTCTCTGAATTTACTTAATGTCAGAAACATATCCCGTGGCGGGGTACTTGGCTCACCTCAAAGACATATCCAGGCAAACCAGAATGACGTTACCTATTTGTTCCAGTTTATTGAGGCCTAAAGCTAAGAACAAAATAACTATCAAAGCTCAATTATTCAAGATGTGTTCTACGCAGAAGTCCAGTTACGATAAATCGAGCAGATTTCTCTGTCCATTGAGGGAAGGAGAAACAGTAAGGATAGAAACAGCGAAAGGTTTTGACCGGGTTGGTCAGATTACAGGCAGATGTGCCGAGCCGAGATCCTACCTTGTAGAATCTGAGGGTGTGGAGTACAGGAGAAATGGCAGGCATCTTCTTCCAATACTAGAATCATCATAGCAGCATTGTTCCTGTGATACAAACTCTAGATCTCAGAGCGAACCAGACATTGTTTCCATCCCAGAATGTGTTTCAACCTCTACTTCCATTCCTAAAGATGTTCCAAATACTTCCAAGGTTGAATAATCTGTAGAGACAGCTCCAGTTGCTAAACCTAATTCTCAGTTTTATGTCACACGATATGGTGGAATATCCAGGTCCAGTGTGAAATACGCAACAACATGGACATAATGTTATATATGTACCTAATCTTGTATAATTGCATGACAAAGAATTATTTGTAATGTCTGCATGCCAAATAGATTCATAACTTTGCATAATCTATTTCTCAGAGGGATGATGTAGGTCAGAGTGTATGTGCTATGTCTTTAACTTATTCATTCCAATGAAGATCAGGAAATTGCACTGTAAGTTCCAATGGGCGGAGCCTAAGCATTTTGACAGTATCAAATTGTCTTCGCATTTCAAACAAATGCTCAGATCTCTGGAAGCATAGGGGTTATTAAGCAACTATAAATGACAAACCCTTCAGCGCAAACTATATTTATAGTGTTAGTATTCTTTAGGTTCTAGGTCTTAAACTGAATTTTGTAAGTCATAATAAACACAGTAGCTGTTACGTTTTTAATATTTTGTAAACAACTTACAATATCTCTGCAACCACTCAAGTAACATGCATAACTGTCATCAGCATTTTATTCATCTAGCTGAGAGCTTTCATATGAGGCTTAGGAATTGTGTATTGCTTGGTTGTTGAGCTATTTAGAAAAATGTGATAATTATATCTATATAAATTAATATCATAAAAACAGCAGATCTGAAGTAGTTAACTTAATTTTATCTGTAACCTATGGGTCTATGGATCCTTATCGGATCCGAGCCGGCAACTTTTTTTCTAGCATCTGCTCCAAGCTCCTTCCCTTACCCATAATGCCCTACCATCTCCTATCTTCCATCAGATCTCGTTTGTCACGCCAGTAGTGTGCATCGTGGTCTTTTTTGCTCTGAGCTCAGGGATAGTAAGTGGTATTATTACTTAAATCTAGTGTTTGAGTGATTTTTTTCCCTTCCTCCCCTTGTTTAGTGCATCTCTTCGTCGGTTTAAAAAAAAAAAAAAAGTTTTGCTAACTTGGTAGAGTAGTTGTTAGGCCTGCCCTTTTCCCCACATGTGTTTGTGTGTGTTTTTTTTCTGATAGTTAGTATTTTTACTTTTGGGTGCAAGACCATGGCTGATGAGCCAAAACCTGTTTTCAAGAAATGTACAGAGTGTGGCCATAAGCTCTCCCTGGCTGATGGTCACACACTGTGTGATTTTCTTGTCAGTGGCACATTTGTCCACTCAATGTGCTGTCTGCACCGGGTTCAATCCGAGGGCCCTTAGGGATCGGAAAGCCAAGTTAGTTGCCAAAGGTCCTTCTCCCCGCTGCCATGCTGGAGTCTGCCACAGCCTCGGTTTCTAGTGTTCAACCTCCCACCCAAACAGGGACTCAACCTCCCTTTTCTTCTTCTGGTGATGGGTCGACTAAAGACAAATCAACAGTCAGTGTGGCTGAAAGGAAAAAGAAAAAGACAAAGAAAGGTGCAGAGAGGATAGGGAGAAGAGAAAGGACAGACATCGCAAGAGATCCCCAGACAGGGAGCTCTTTCTTAGTCCCCCTTCTAAGGCCATGAGGCCTGTTTCTCCACGGCTCCAGTCTCCTCATTTCTCACCGGAGCCATTGGAACATTCGGAACCGAGGCCTTCCTCCCCATTGCACAGACCAGCCAGATACAAGTCGGTGGCCTCTTCGAGGTCGACTCGGAGTTTATCGGACATATGGACATGGACAGGTTGATGCTGAGATTCATTCAGACCCAAATACAGATGGGAGTCTTGCCAGGCCCCTCTCCTCTGGAGGGGGATCTCCATGCCTTCTTTCCACCCCATCTCTCCTTCCCCGATCCGTGCTTTGGCGCTTTTGGATCTGAGGATTTTTGGAGCTGGTAGCTCGGCGCTGATGGTTCCTCCAACCTCGACTCCGGCTGTTACCTTGAGTTCCTCAGATCTGACTTGTTCGGATCTGAGCGACTCTCGGAGCCGCAGACAGGGAGTTGGACCTGAGGGAATGGATTCTTTGGCTCCGACCTTTTCAGATCCGATCCATTCCCCTGGACCTCAGGCTACCCTGGCTTCAGCTCCGGTCCCCGCTTCGGATCCGGGGAGGGCGTCTTCCTTACTGGGTGCTAAGGAGGTCTGCTCTCCCTCGGCCTTCAAAGTGGTGGAGAGGGTTCTCTCCCAGGGATTGAGACCCCAGCCCATCCCCTTGGATACCACCCAGGCCCCCCCGATTTGGCAACGACTCCTTTCATTCTGTCTCAGGGACAGCCCGTGCCAGAGGATCCCCAGGTTAATTTCCTTGAGGGGAAACCCCTCCACCTCACGAATCCCCTTCTGAGAGTCCCACTGAAGAGAGTCACCGTAAGCGCAAGTGCAGGAGGAGGCACTTGGACTCCCCTGAGTCCCTTACTACAGACACTGACTAAGATGAAGGAGAAGGTTCTCCCAGGTCACCTCCCAAAGATGTCTCCTTCGAAGACGTCATGGAGATCCTCCGCAAGATGGCAGGTTAGTCAGCCCAAAAACCTTCTGGGAATGAGTCAGTGTTCCTGGAGGACTTTGGCACGGGCCCATTTACTTCCTGGGTGTCCCCGCCAGCATACCCCTTGGTGGACCCTCATCACCACATGGGCATGGAAGGAGCCTGACACTGTAAAGCCCATCCCCATAAGCCCTGACAAAATTTTATCTCCCCCTTCTGACAGACAACCTTGGTCAAAAGGAGCCCCAGTTGACGCTGTGTTGGTTTCAGCGGCGTCAAAGAAGGAACTAGCACAGGAGAGGTCCTCAGTCCACCCTCCAGACAAGGAGTCTAGGTCGGTGGATAGGGTTTGGGAAGTGCGTCCTCAGCGACCTTTTCAATCTGTGCGCTGAATTATTTGACACATGTGATCCGGCTTCAGTGTGACCTTGCTTCGGAATTCGCTGAGTCGCACCAGTTTTTATCGCCGCAGGACAGACAGTTCTCTGCGAAAATGTCTACTCTGAAGTCAGTCTCAAACACGTCGATGCGACTCCTTTCCCATGCCACGGAAGGGGCAGCTAGGCGTCATGCCTGGCTCGGGTTGTGTCAGTTCGCGGACCCTTTCAAGGCGTTGTTTATCAACACTCCCTACGACTGTTCTTCCCTTTTTGGGAAGACAGTACGTGACACACTTGTCCAGAGCAAAAAGGACGGGAAGACTTTGTCTGCCATCGGGATCCTCTTCTCTAACCCTCAGCGGTCCTTCTCTAGGAATCAGAGGGCAGAAGATGATGTGGTTCTGAAAATCTCAGTTTTCCCGGGATTCTCAGGACAACTATTTCCCCAGAGGCAGAGGGGGACAGGATCGACGCTGACCCAGAGGTAGAGGGGTTCCCAGGAATTTTGGGTCTAGGGAACTTTTTTCTGATAGACCCTGTCAGCAACCCTGAGGGGTTGCCCAACTGTCCTACTCTGGAGGCAGTCAGGGGAAGATTGTCTTTATACCCAGTGGCATGGGAGTCCATTACGACAGATCACTGGGTGTTACAGATAATATCCAAAGGTTACACTATCCCATTTTTTGCCCCTCCAAATATTCCAAAACACCTCCCGGATGCTCCACCCACTCACAGGGAGGCCGCAGCTCTAGAGGTTTTAAAGCTGCTTCTCAAATGAGCCAATGAAGAGGTCCCCCCTGATCAGTCTGGATCAGGTGTCTACTCAAGGTTCTTTTTGGTGCCAAAAAAGACTGGAGACCTCAGGCCCATTCTAGATCTGTCAACATTAATCCTGTCTGTAGTCCAGAAAATAGTGTTCACAGTGCTCTGAAAATGAACAAACCAAGAAAAAAAGCACAGTGTTGCGGGTCCACAGATGGTTTTAATATCCACAAACGTAGTTAAAATCCACAGTTGTTAAGCGCTTTCATCAAATAGTTTGACTTCCTCAGAACAAAATGACAAGTAAAATTTCAAATTTAAATACGTAATTCTAATTGATCATTAATTCAAAATACCCAATCATGTCAGTGAAAATTCCCTCCTCATGAATATATAATTACTCAATGAAATAGCATCTGTTCCTTTTTTTTTTTTATAAAAAAATAATAATTCACAACAATAAAAAACTTGGTTTAACAAAAACAAAAAAACGCATAATGCCTCATTACAAATAAAAACTCTTTTTAATATATACACAATGATATTATTATATGTATTCAGAATACTATGAGTGCTACTACACTAAACCAGCCTTTTCTTTAAGAATAAGCATTATTGAAATATGCTCATTAAGCCCCGGTGGGTAGTCAGCGGCCAATCTCAGTTGCCATAATAATTCCTTTTTGTACAACACATTTTGCCAATCCCCCCTCTGGCTTCAGTTGTGACAAATTCTAGTATAGCAAACTTATAACACTTGAAATTAGTACAAGTAACACTATGCTTGTACAGTGCACTGGTATCTTTTTCATTTTTGATGTCATAAAGGTGTTCATATATCCTGTTTTTTAATCTTCTCTCCATATTACCTACATAAAAGGAGGAACAGGAGCAGCACTTAGCTATATATACCAGTTTGCTTGAACCACAATTGCCACTTTTAAAGAAAAATATGACTCTTACTTTGATTACCAAGGGTAATAAAACTGTCTTGTAATATATAAGGGCAATACGAACATCTACTGCAGGGTTTACTACCACATCTCTTATCCTTACTGTTGTTCAAAATATGATCCTTCTCCAATATAATCTTAATGTTAGGTCCCACCTTGGTAGAACAAAATAGGTTGTTGACTCAATATTCGGTATATTTCAGTATTAGTTTTGAAAATATTCCAATTTTTTGTCAGAATTCCTTTAATCTGGGAATACAAGGGGCTGCATTGCACTACACAAGCATGTTGAAAATCAGGTTTATCACAAACAGTCATATCCTCACATTTGCGGTGATATCCTTCCCTACCAACACCAAGTAGGGGTGTATACACCTTGCCCCATTTATTCAGAACCTCCTCAAGAATAGGGTCAATGAAGTATCCAGGATACCCTCTCTCCAAAAACATCTCCCTTAAATGTTGAAACTCTACTATAACATCATCTTTCCTTGTAGTCATTCTAGCAACTCTTACAGCCTGACCCTTAATAATACTCTTTTTCTGATGAATGGGGTGATGGCTGGTGTAATGCAAATAACTATTACAGAAGGAGTTTTTACGGTATATTTTGGAAATAAAATTATCATGACCTTTGATAATTTTAGTGTCCAGAAAACTAATTTCTTGGGGATCAGACTGGTAGGTAAACTTCAAGTAATCAGTAGTTTGATTCAAATAGTGAACAAACTCAGAAATCAATTCTGACCCTCCTTCCCACAAAATAAAAATATCATCCAAAAATCTACCATAATATTTAACATTAGAAGAGAATATTTCATTCTGGAAAATATACTTGTATTCCCAACCCAGGAGCACCAGATTATCATACAGAGGAGCGCAGGCAGCACCCATTGCAACACCTTTTAGTTGCTGAAAATATTCACCTTCAAAAAATAAATAGTTGTTTTCCAAAATGAGATTCATAAGCTCAGATAACAATAGAACTTCATCTGAGCTCAATAAAGAATAACTAAACAGGACCTCCTCAAAAAAACACAGACCTTCTGCTTTTGGAATACAAGAAAATAGGTCCTGGACATCTATAGTAAGAAGAACACAGTCCGCTGACCATAACTCTTTCCTAAGTTGTCCTAAAAAGTCCCAAGAATCTCTTAAAAGATGTGGAAATTTATTCAAAATATGTTTCAATTTCCTATTTACAAAAACTGCCAAGTTGTGGGTTTTGGAACCTGCTGCTGCCACAATAGGTCTAAAAGGTGGTTTCTTCAAGTTTTTATGTATTTTAGGTATTCCAAATATCACAGGAATCTTCGGATATTTATTCAACAAAAAATCATACTCATCCCTGGATATTCTCTGATCCATAAGATATTCGTATAAATAACTATCTGACCTGCAATATGAAATATATATTTAATTCCTGGAACATGAAGAATAACTGTCAGCTTGAAATAATATATTTTGCATATCATTAGTGTAATCTTCAGAGTTGTACAAAACTGCCCCCCCCCCCTCCTTTATCAGGTGTCATAATTCTAATTCTTTTATCCTCTCTCAAGTTCCTAAGTAGTTGCTTCTCATTGGGGTTCATGTTGGCAAACACCCCTCTTCCCCCCCCCATACTTTATATAAATCCTCCTTACCCAATTTCTCATATGTTGTAACTAGCGGGTGTAGTGGGGAGTTGAATGTACTACTTCTCTTAACAATGTCTCTCGATGCCTCAACAGAAGTTTTATCTGAAAACATAATGTTTAAATTTAACTTTCTAAAATATAACTGTAAATCCACCATCACTTGAACTATATCAGGTACATTAGTTGGTACAAATTTAAACCCCTTGGAAAATAAAGAAAATAAATCTTTAGTGATAGGAACATCAGAATAGTTATATATATTAAACTCATCCAAACTATATTGAATATTATCCACACATTGTATTTGAATCTACCATTTGTTGTATCCATAGGTTTGTTGTGCTGCCCTGCTGTAAGTTTTGTGTACTCCTTGTCTGCGATTGGCTATTCTTAATGAGCGTCTGGGTAATGGAAAATCCTGTGGTTCAACAAAACAGTCTGACTCAAAATCCTCAAAACCATCCCTACATGGTTCGAGAGAAAAATTAGAGCCAGATTTAACCATACCACTTTTTTCATTACCTAAATTACCAGTGTAGCCACTCTCCCTGTCGTAAAAAAACAGTTTATCAGTAGGATATACCTGATGTGATTTATGCTGTTTGATATCCCTATCTAATTTCTCAGCCTTTTTCTTAAAAATGCTATCACATTTTTGGTCCACCCTGTTGATAATTTTACAAAACAAGTTTTCATATTGATCAAATAATAAGTCAGAAATAATTTGCTCATGCAAAAAATTCACTTCATTGTGTAACTGTTTTTCCATTGCCTCATAAGAGGAAACAGTCTTGCCTAATAATTCTAAACCCCATTGGTCAAACATGTCAGTAAAACTCCTAACAATATCGACATCATAATATATACCATAAGGAAGTTTGAAGACCCTTAACCCTTGTGGGACCAGTTGTTGCTGGATGCATTCATTTAAATAACATACTTCCATTTGACACATTTTGAATTTAAACAATTTTTTTCAAAGGTGTATATCATGTCTCTAATAGAATCAAAGTTGTATTGTTTATTTTCACTGTATGCAGATACCCCTTTGCTATGCTTGGGGTTAGAGTCAACAAAAACAAGTGACTCTCGTACTTGTAAGGAGCCTGCAACTTCCAGGAATAGGAAAGAATGTTTCAGTAACATATTTCAGAAGCATTTTGTTTTTGCTGACTCTAACCCTAAGCATAGCAAAGGGGTATCTGTATACAGTGAAAATAAACAATACAACTTTGATTCTATTAGAGACATGATATACACCTTTGAAAAAAAATTGTTTAAATTCAAAATGTGTCAAATGGAAGTATGTTATTTAAATGAATGCATCCAGCAACAACTGGTCCCACAAGCGTTAAGGGTCTTCAAATTTCCTTATGGTATATATTATGATGCCGATATTGTTAGGAGTTTTACTGACATGTTTGACCAATGGGGTTTAGAATTATTAGGTAAGACTGTTTCCTCTTATGAGGCAATGGAAAAACAGTTACATGATGAAGTGAATTTTTTGCATGAGCAAATTATTTCTGACTTATTATTTGATCAATATGAAAACTTGTTTTGTAAAATTATCAACAGGGTGGACCAAAAATGTGATAGCATTTTTAAGAAAAAGGTTAAGAAATTAGATAGGGTTATCAAACAGTATAAACCACATCAGGTATATCCTACTGATAAACTGTTTTTTTATGACAGGGAGAGTGGCTACACTGGTAATTTAGGTAATGAAAAAAGTGGTATGGTTAAATCTGGCTCTAATTTTTCTCTTGAACCATGTAGGGATGGTTTTGAGGATTTTGAGTCAGACTGTTTTGTTGACCCACAGGATTTTCCATTACCCAGACGCTCAGAAAGAATAGCCAATCGCAGACAAGGAATACACAAAACTTACAGCAGGGCAGCACAACAATCCTATGGATACAACAAATGGTAGATTCTGAAATCCAAATACAATGTGTGGATAATATTCAATATAGTTTGGATGGGTTTAATATATATAACTATTCTGATGTTCCTATCACTAAAGATTTATTTTCTTTATTTTCCAAGGGGTTTAAATTTGTACCAACTAATGTACCTGATATAGCTCAAGTGATGGTGGATTTACAGTTATATTTTAGAAAGTTAAATTTAAACATTATGTTTTCAGATAAAACTTCTGTTGAGGCATCGAGAGACATTGTTAAGAGAAGTAGTACATTCAACCCCCCACTACACCCGCTAGTTACAACATACGAGAAATTGGTTAAGGAGGATTTATATAAAGTATGGGGGGAAAAAAGAAGGGTGTTTGCCAACATGAACCCCAATGAGAAACAGCTACTTAGGAACTTGAGAGAGGATAAAAGAATTAGAATTATGACACCTGATAAAGGAGGGTGTACAACTCTGAAGATTACACTAATGATATGCAAAATATATTATTTCAAGCTGACAGTTATTCTCCATGTTCCAGGAATGAAATATATATTTCATATTGCAGGTTAGATAGTTATTTATACGAATATCTTATGGATCAGAGAATATCCAGGGATGAGTATGATTTTTTTGTTGAATAAATATCCGAAGATTCCTGTGATATTTGGAATACCTAAAATACATAAAAACTTGAAGAAACCACCTTTTAGACCTATTGTGGCAGCAGCAGGTTCCAAAACCCACAACTTGGCAGTTTTTGTAGATAGGAAATTGAAACATATTTTGAATAAATTTCCACATCTTTTAAGAGATTCTTGGGACTTTTTGGGACAACTTAGGAAAGAGTTATGGTCAGCGGACTGTGTTCTTCTTACTATAGATGTCCAGGACCTATTTTCTTGTATTCCAAAAGCAGAAGGTCTGTGTTTTTTTGAGGAGGTCCTGTTTTGTTATTCCTTATTGAGCTCATATGAAGTTCTATTGTTATCTGAACTTATGAATCTCATTTTGGAAAACAACTATTTATTTTTTGAAGGTGAATATTTTCAGCAACTAAAAGGTGTTGCAATGGGTGCTGCCTGCGCTCCTCTGTATGCTAATCTGGTGCTCCTGGGTTGGGAATACAAGTATATTTTCCAGAATGAAATATTCTCTTCTAATGTTAAATATTATGGTAGATTTTTGGATGATATTTTTATTTTGTGGGAAGGAGGGTCAGAATTGATTTCTGAGTTTGTTCATTATTTGAATCAAACTACTGATTACTTGAAGTTTACCTACCAGTCTGATCCCCAAGAAATTAGTTTTCTGGACACTAAAATTATCAAAGATCATGATAATTTTATTTCCAAAATTTTCCGTAAAAACACCTTCTGTAATAGTTATTTGCATTACACCAGCCATCACCCCATTCATCAGAAAAATAGTATTATTAAGGGTCAGGCTGTAAGAGTTGCTAGAATGACTACAAGGAAAGATGATGTTATAGTAGAGTTTCAACATTTAAGGGAGATGTTTTTGGAGAGAGGGTATCCTGGATACTTCATTGACCCTATTCTTGAGAAGGTTCTGAATAAATGGGGCAAGGTGTATACAGCCCTACTTGGTGTTGGTAGGGAAGGATATCACCACAAATGTGAGGATATGACTGTTTGTGATAAACCTGATTTTCAACATGCTTGTGTAGTGCAATGCAGCCCCTTGTATTCCCAGATTAAAGGAATTCTGACAAAAAATTTGAATATTTTCAAAACTAATACTGAAATATACCGAATATTGGGTCAACAACCTATTTTTTCTACCAAGGTGGGACCTAACATTAAGATTATATTGGAAAAGGATCATATTTTGAACAACAGTAAGGATAAGAGATGTGGTAGTAAACCCTGCAGTAGATGTTTGTATTGCCCTTATATATTACAAGACAGTTTTATTACCCTTGGTAATCAAAGTAAGAGTCATATTTTTCTTTAAAAGTGGCAATTGTGGTTCAAGCAAACTGGTATATATAGCTAAGTGCTGCTCCTGTTCCTCCTTTTATGTAGGTAATATGGAGAGAAGATTAAAAAACAGGATATATGAACACCTTTATGACATCAAAAATGAAAAAGATACCAGTGCACTGTACAAGCATAGTGTTACTTGTACTAATTTCAAGTGTTATAAGTTTGCTATACTAGAATTTGTCACAATTGAAGTCAGAGGGGAATTATTATGGCAGGGGCTTAATGAGCATATTTCAATAATGCCTATTCTTAAAGAAAAGGCTGGTTTAGTGTAGTAGCACTCTCATAGTATTCTGAATACATATAATAATATCATTGTGTATATATTAAGAAGAGTTTTTATTTGTAATGAGACATTATGCGCTTTTTTGTTTTTGTTAAACCAAGTTTTTTATTGTTGTGAATTATTATTTTTTTATAAAAAAAGGAACAGATGCTATTTCATTGAGTAATTATATATTCATGAGGAGGGAATTTTCACTGACATGATTGGGTATTTTGAATTAATGATCAGTTAGAATTATGTATTTAAATTTGAAATTTTACTTGTCATTTTGTTCTGAGGAAGTCAAACTATTTGATGAAAGCGCTTAACAACTGTGAATTTTAACTACGTTTGTGGATATTATTTTTATATTAAAACCATCTGTGGACCCGCAACACTGTGCTTTTTTTCTTGGTTACTCCTGTCTGTAGCCAAACAGAAATTCCAGATGGTCACCCTACAGTCCATTCTACCTTATCTCCGAGAGTGCGACTGGATGTGCTCGTTAGACCTCCAGGATGCTTACTACCACATCAAAATACATAGAAGCTTCAGGAGGTTTCTGTGCTTCCGGCTGGGAGCCAGTCATTTTCAGTTCAGAGCCCTATCCTTTGGTCTCACCACGGCCCCCAGGGTGTTCACCAAGGTAATAGCAGTTGTAGCGGCTCACCTGAGACTTCAGGGTATTCAGGTGTTTCCATACCTGGACGACTGGCTCTTCGAAGCACCCAACAAGCATCACCTGTGTCTGGCCTGAGATTACTTAATTCGGTTGGCAGATCTACTGGGAATTACTCAATGTTCAGAAATCCCATTTGCAACCAGTACAACTTCTAGACTTCATTGGGGCATGGCTAGACACTTGACAGATGAAGGTATTCTTAACTCCAGACAGGATCTTACACCTCAGGTGCCACATAGCTCAGATAGCGAACTCCCAAGTCTCCAAAGGCGAGCAAGGTTCTCCGGGCTCTGGGCTCCATGGCTACCGCCATATTGATTCTCCCTTGTGCGCTCCTTCACATTCGGGATCTTCAATGGACTCTGGCTGTTCAGTGGTCTTGGCTAGACCTGCCCATGGAATTTCCGATCAAGATCAGTCACATCTGCAGGACTTCTCTTCTTTGGTGGTTAAGTTCACCGGAGATATCAGAAGGACGCCCCTTCACATCATCTCCAGTCCAAGCCACAGTGACCACAGAAGCCTCCCAACTCTGGTGGGGGGACATTGTTTGGAAAGGACAGTCCAAGGCACGCGGTCCCCGTCAGAGACCAAGTTGCACATAAATGTTCTAGAGATGAAGGCAGTGCTTTTAGTGTTGGAAGCCTTTACACTATCCTTCCTCGGATTGATTGCAATTCAGTCAAACAACATGTCAGTTGTCTGGTATATCAACAAGCAGGGGGGAACCAGATCCTACCCCCTATGTCGCGAGGCCATGAGAGTGTGGGAATGGGTGATCTCCACTGCTCGGTTTCTGATAGCAATGCACATCCTGGGGTGCTCCAACATTTTAGCGGACAGACAAAAAAAAAAGATTCTGTACGAGTGGCCTTTGAAACAGTCAGTAGTGGAGATCTTCCTTGCATGGGGTCAGCCTTGCTGCGATCTCTTCGCATCTCCTTCCAATGCGAAGTGCAGTGAGTTCTTCGCTTTGATTCCATCACTAGGGCCCCAAAGACGCTCTAGTCCATGCTTGGCCCCCCAGGCTTCTGTATGCTTATCCACCATTGCCACTCATTCCGAAGTTTCTTAAGAAAACCTGCCGATTGCGGTGCAAAGTGATCCTCATTGTCCCATTCTGGCCTCGTCCAGTTTGGTTCCCATTCCTTTGGTCTCATCTCTTAGCTCCCCCATGGGTTTTGGATCCCTGCCCGGATCTAATCTCCCATCTGTCGGGGGCCCGTCCGCCTGATCTCGACAGCCTCATGCTGACAGCCTGGTTGCTCCAGTTCCGTTGATTGCCAGGACTTCCCGGTCTTTTATCCCTGGTAAAATCCATTGTGGTAGCTTCTCTTAAAGACTCCACTAGGAAACTTTATCGCAGTAAATGGAAGCGCTTTTCCATTTGGGCTTCACAGAGAAAACTAGATCCCTTTACAGGCCCAGTTCCAGCAGTGTTGGATTTCCTATCTGGCATTTTTCAACAAGGAGCTAGTTCCTCCACAGTGAAAGTACAATTGGCAGCCATTTCCAATTTTCACGTTAGTGAAGACAGCATTGCCTTAGCCTCCTCTAGGCTGTGTAAGGCCTTTCTTAAAGGTACTTTTCTGTTATGTCCACCTGGCATGGATTCGGTGCCTCCTTGGGACCTTACCTTTGTTTTACAGGCATTGGTGGCTCCTCCTTTCGAACCTGCAGCTTCGGTGGATTTGAAATTTTTGTCCTGGAAGACCACTTTCCTAGTCACCATTACATCTGCTAGGAGGGTTTCTGAGCTTCAAGCTCTGTCTGCCGTGCCTCCATATTTGGTCTTCCACAAGGATAGGGTCTCTCACCGTACTAATCCTTCCTTTTTACCCAAATTGGCATCTGAAGCAAACATAAACCAGTCCATTAATGTACCCGTTTTCTTCCCTGACTTCCAAAATAAAGGTGAATACAAACTTCATTTGTTAGATGTTCATAGACAGCTTCGTTTTTTATTTTCATAGAACAAAGTCTTTCCACAAGACTGACCAATTGTTTCCTTTTCAAAAGCATTTATGGGAAAAGCTATTTCTAAAGTTTCTTTGGCCAGATGGATCACTCTTTGTATTTCACATGCCTACACAGCAAAAGATTTATCTCCTCTTGGTATTGTTAAGGCTCACTCTACCAGGTCCATGGCGACTTCTGCTGCCTTTTAGTCTTGGGTGCCTTTGGACGACATTTGTGCAGCAGCGACCTGGGCCAGTTCATGTACCTTCATTTCCCATTACAAATTAGATCTGATTTCTAGGGGTAGAGCATCCTCTGGCTCTGCGGTGCTTAGGAATATCCTTCCATAAGGGCCTCTCAGGATTGGAGTAGCTGGGGACTTTGTCCCACAGGTTGCAGATAAAATGAAGTTAACTACTTCAGATAAAGAAGTTATGTACTCACCATAACGTTCCATCTGACTAGTTATACTTCATTTTTCTGCAACATTCCCTCCCTCCATCCCCCGGACCTTGTCCTGTCTTTTCAGGTTTGGTTCATTGGGCTGAGTTGCTTATGTTTTTAGTTGCAGCAAATTCGATCTGAAGGAAGATAGGAGATGGTAGGGCATTATGGGTAAGGGGAGGAGCTCGGAGCTTGGAGCAGATGTTGCCGGCTCTGATCTGATACGGATCCATAGACCCACAGGTTGCAGAAAAATGAAGTATAACTACTCAGATGTAACGTTATGGTGAGTACGTAACTTCTTTTTAATATTTCTTTACCTGCACTAGACAGACATCCGATATTAATGCATTTGAGTTTGCCATTATGTAAACTTTAAGATGTAATCATTTCAAACCTTGGACTTAGCATGGTTTTGGGATTATTGATGCAATGTGAACAAGCAATATTTGACTCCTAGAGACGTCAGTAGGAGTTAACTGCAGATGTACCTGGAGGCATCATTCTGATGTAATGAGTTAAGAAGTATGCCAGGACTGAACGTGCACATATAAATACCGGACGTGCTATTCCCAGTGCCATTTTGAGAGTGCAGCCAGAGCATGGGCATGTGTAATTGCAGTAGTTAGTTTGTATACAAGTTACTTAAATTGGTCAGTAAACTTCTATCGTAATAGTTTGTGTATAATAAAGCTGTTTGAACAGAACCCATGAAGACTCTTCTATTATGTCCAAGGTAGGAGAGTAACAAAACCATTCTAACATTTTTCCATTTAAATGCAGTATACATCACATATGTTTTCTTTGTTACTATCATCAATTCAGTCCAACATTACAAAAATTTGCTGAATTCCTGCCTTCCCTTAAATCTCACTCCTCCTCCTGAACATTATTATGCACGCATTTTTCCCACAATTTATGTAATATCTTTTATGTAATTTGTTCTTTTCCTTTTTTAAAGATCCCTCTTCCAGTTCTTTTATCTCTATATTTAGTACCTCAAATATAGTTGCCATAGACTTTGATTTCTATTTTCTAGTAATTGCTTTTTTGGCTGCCAGCAGAATTAAACTTAAGACCTTTCTTTGTCTAGGTAATTCAGATCCTGTATCCCAACTCAAAGGAATCATTTCCTTCCTTACATCCAGGTTCCAGTGGTATCAGTATTTTTTGCCATCCTCTTGGGTGTTATTGGTCTCAGTATAAAGCAAATAAAGGGGAAAGAAGGCACCCCTGCCTGGCTCCTTTATTCAAACACAGATTAATTGTGAAGAACCTTTCCACTTTAATTATTGACTCTGATCTTTCATATATGCTAATTAATGTTATTGTATCAAGGAATGCAAATACCCTCCTCATAAAATCTCAGCTTCCTCTGTCAGATGCTTTCACTGCATCAAGACCTACCAACAACAAAGGTATTTTCTTACATTCTGCTTCCCTGTGGATCATCATTGTTCTGTTAATGTTGTCAAATCCTTGCCTTCCCTCCCCAAAACCACATATCCAGATGCATATCTGTCAATTGTGTCTACACCTTTGCCATTCTTTTACTTAGTGTAGACGTGAATACTTTATAATCATGGTTTAAAATTGGAATGGGTCTATATGAGGCTGGGCCTGAATGGTCTTTGCCATCTTTAGGTAACACATCCATCACAGCTTTCTGGTAAAGATATTGGTGCTTTCCTTCCTTTTAAAATGCTGTTAAAATGTTCTAGATATGTTTAACTTCTCTCCTAATTTCCCAATTTCCACAGGAATACCATCTGTTCCTGGAGACCTTCGTGAAGATTGATTGTACATCGCTGTTTTAATCTCATCAGCTCTTGTCTTAACTGTTAATGGGCCTTGTCTACCTCTAACCTTGGCATAATTAAGTCTTCAATAAATATTTCCATTTGCACTCTTTCTTGACTTCCACATCGCTCTGCTTTATATAAATGTTCATAAAATTTCTAGAATATCTCTAAAACCTCTACAGGATCTCCAATTCTTTTTCTTGTTATAGGTTCCCTAAGTTTGGCGACAACCATTTCAGTGTTCTGTTGCCTAAATTGTGCTAAAAAGTTTTGTTCTCTGGAGTTATCAAAACATAGTTAACTGCAAGATTTCTAAACTCATGCATATTATCCAGATATTTGTACAAACTCATTTGCTCTTCATCCTCTTCTGTGAGATTCCTTTTGTCAGCTCCCTTAAGTAATTTCTATTACTCTTAACCATATCACTTTCTCTTTAATTTCAACCTTATTTTTTTAAACTCTGTTTTCATTTTATCACAGTTACTAGCTATAATTTCTGAAGATATTTATAAAGCTCAGGTGTCTTATATTTCATTACCCTGTATTTTTATCTTGTTTTTTATTGGTGCATGATCAGAAATAGTTATTGGATGTGTATCAAAGCTTTCCATTAAATGCAAATGTTCCTTTGAACTTTAATTTATATATAGTCTAGCCCAGTTATTGTACCTTGGGGAATATGTAAATTATGTTCAAGTTCCTACTGCTGAATTCACACCTTTTATAGCAAATATTTTCATAATGTTCTTCAGGAATATACCCTCATTTGTTATAATGTCTATTATAGGTTCCCCTGACATATCCTCACTATGCAAATCAAATTCCATTCACCACCTCTAAATAATATTCCATAATTGCAGTTTTCATAGGAATGTAAATACCTGATATTGTAATCCTTCACTGCCAATAACCCTACTACCACAAATCTACCATTTTTGTCTTTCCCCCTTACCTCTCACTATTGGTACCTCTCTAGGAATTTGCATAATTACTCCCTTTTCCTCTGGCCCTGATATTCTGCTGAATATCTATTCTGAAATCTTCTCTCTCTCTCTGTCAAATTCACATGCTCATTTCTTTCTAAATGTCTGCTGCAGCATTGATGTTTGCATTCTGCATTTATATCTGTAAGGCCATTCATGTTCCAGGATAATACTGACAGCACAGCCATTATGGTAAAAAGCAATTATTCCATCCTATTAAACATGATGATAGTTTTTTTTTGAATGTGCATTTCTTGCTTTTGTGTTACCTACGTATACTAATGTTTGGCCGGCTGATCTTTTATACAGTTTTCTTTTTATCTCCATTTGAACTCATATTACATTTTCAAGACTTTGTTTTAATGAAAACTCTCAGACAAAAAACTAAATACAAAGCACCTTCATCCCCTATTAACTAGGAACAAACATACAAACCTATGTACATTTTCAAAACATAAAGTTTAACCTTCCAGAAATGAGCAATTGCCTCTTATTGAACATGTCATCTACAGGCATTATCTAACCTAAAATTAAGGTTATGCTTGCACAGCCTGTGCTCCCATTTGTAGTGATTGCTTTCTCTTCTTTTCTTGTTTCTCTTCCCCTCACAGATATGAAAAATAACTTGTATGCTTACTTTTATCTATTCAATTTCTGTATATATTGCAATGTTACATTCTGTTATTTAGTTGTAAATCTTAATAAAACTATTTAGAAAAAAGAAACTTTTAGCCCTAATAAAAATACACTGGCCATCTTTAAATAAAACTAAATTGTACACTGTTCTATTAACTACATTGAAGTATTAAGACTTGCTAGCGAGGTTGTTAACCTCTTAGTCAATTCCCATAATTTCAAAACTACTTTTTTCCCTGAGCTGCTTGCCATTGTACCTTTAAAATTTGCTTATCTCTCAGCAAAGAATAATTATAATTCTCAAGATTAACTGCTTGCCATTGCAGACAGGTTGTCTCCATGGGAATGTACTCAGCAATGATTCTTTGTAATTTTCACTCAGAAAAGAATGCACAGCTGCAGATATATCGACTTCGCTGAACATTTACCAGTGGAAAACAAGCAAGATAATGTCTTTGCAGTTATAAGAAGCTTAGCATTTTCATCGCTTTCCTAATTTTGTCTTATTTTTAAAGCCTGCATGCTTACATAAACCCCAATCTACAGCTTAAGCCAATGGTAGTAATTTTGACTTTCACTCCTATAAAGTGGGAGAGAGAAATATCTTAATTCTACATATAATATAGTCAGTGCAATTTTACAGCCTGCCCCCCACCCTAGTAGCGCAAGATCACAGCATATGGACATTAAACTTGCTTTTGTCTAGCCGTTTTTTCTTGTTATACAGTAAAACATATTTCTTACAACTAGTAAAGTACTTGCTTACCATCTTTAACATGCACTGCAGTCACTGAAAAGCCTCCCCCATTTAAAATACCCCCAAACTACACAAAACTGCATTACCATATATAACATGCAGTTTATATCATGAAATTGTTTTATACAAATACTAATAAGAACAAAAATAATTTACTTGTAGTTAATTTCTCCTTTTAGTGCCTTTCTAAAGATTAATGATATAAAGTATGGTATATGCTTTACAGTCCACCCACAAGTTTAACAAAGTCTACAAATATCCATTGTTTTTCAACCCTTTTTTCTTACAAAACCATATTTCATAAATGTGATAAGATACTCTATAGTCTTCCATGGATTCATAATTTCAGAGTTGCTGGTCTTCTTCCTGTTCAACTCCATCTCCCAAAACCAGACTCTGGTTCAAGTCCAAGGTACTGCTGATTTCATCTAGTCAACATCTTTGCTTTTTTCTCTCTCATTTTCCTTTGGAATATTGTAAAAGGTTTCCCTGGCAAAGTTTCTCTATGAACCTTATCACCAGAAAAATGAGAAGCAGAGTCCCCTTCTGTATGCTGACTTACTCTTTCGCTGGATAAACTTTATTTCCTCCTTTGACTGTTATGCTTCAAAAAATGACTTTGATCCTCCTGGAAAAAAAAGCACTTTGAAGACAGCTGGATACAGCAGCTTGAATCTCACACCTGCTTATCGATATTCCTTGATTGCTAGGATACATTTGCTTCTGTATTGCCTGGTGTACAGTGAATAATCCTTTTCTACATATACTCTACATATACTCTTGCTGTCTCCAGTTTTTAATAATTTGCCCTTCTGCCAAAGTATCGACTCTTTCTACTGGTATGATTGCATCCTTACTAATATGGGTCTTAGCTATTTTCATATGGCGAGGTTTGGAGCATGCACTTGATGTGCCCTTTGAATTAACAAATTCTGTTGTAGAATACCAGTCCATTTGTTTATTTGTGCTTATGTTTTCATTTCCAGTTTCTCTGGTACAGCAGAAAATCTCAGATTCTCTCTGTGCACTCTTGTCTTTTAATTTTACTATTTTTTATAACCGTTCTTGAAGCCTAATGTTCAGCTAGCTTTTTCTTCATGTCATCCTCTGATTTTTGCAGTTTTATCAGTTCATCTGAATGGCTAGCTAAAGCGGCTTCTATTTTTTTCCAGTGTTTTGTTTGAATTGATATATTCCTTCAGTGTTTAATTTATTTTAGTCACCTCTGAATGCATTTTTATTTATTTTTCCTCAAAATTACTGGAAGACATCTCTTGAACCAAAGCTGAAGCTTGAACTGCTTTTTGCTGAACAACTGCAGAATCCTTCCCAGACAGTGTTTTCTCTTCACTTTTTCTGGTTGATTTTCTTTCAGGTTTTCCAAATTTCTTCTTTGCCATCAGACAAACGGTGTATTTATTAGCAAGTAACTGAATTTTACCAAAAAAAAAAAAAAACATTTTTCAATGATGCATCTTTTTTCTCAGTTTCTGTTTTCACACGGAGAGAGCTGAAGTTATGCTGTTGATCAGTATGTAGCCATGTTGAAAGTCTGGTAAACATTATTTTTTGTAGCAGTTACTTCAGCTAGGAGATTATCAGAATTTTAGGCCCTTTTTTGAAAACTACCCTGCCTGATCTTTCATAAGAATAGTGTGTCCCTATCAATTCTGCTAATCTTCCGAGTGGTTGGCTGCTGAGATTCACCTGCATAAATCAGCTGACAAAAGCTGATTAAAGTATACTTTTCTCTGCACTTATTTAAGATTACAAATTTGTAGATAATTGTATATAATATAATACAGGGAGATAATCCTCCGTCTCTAGCTGCAGTTAGCTGCCTGAAGTGTGAAAAAGTGTAGCCATCTGGCTACATTGAAAGTTGTTAGACTGCTTTTGAAATTCTGTGTTAACTTAGCCTGGGGGTTTCTGCTTGCATTCTAATCTGTGCTGGTCACATTTTTAATCATTCTGCTCATCTTCCGAGTGGTTGTCTGTTGAGATTCACCTGCATAAATCAACTGACAAAAACTGATTTAAGTATACTTTTCTCTGCACTTATTTAAGATTAGACATTTGTAGATAATTGTTATATATAATACAGGGAGGTAATACTCCCTGTCTCTAGCTGCAGTTAGTCCCCCCCCCCCCGTTCTTGTTGTGGTATTAATCTTGGGGGTTTTGGAATTACCTGCCCCTGCTGTAAATCTGTTTTTGGACACTCCTACTTGGCCCATCTCATTTGCTCACTCAACTGAATACAGTGAGATCATATTTTGATTTCAGACACTCCTACCAATCCCATCTCCTCTGCTGTGTATGGAGAGAGCACTTGGGAAGGACATCCTCTATAGCATTTTAATCTGCTCTGTTCCCTCCCTCTCCACAAAAAAAATATATAGGCCATGAGAGTTTGGGACCCCGGTCGTCTTCAGGCGCCTTCACCTTGCCTCTGATGCTCCAAGTTCTTCAGAAAGCCTCTCGGTGGGTTGCAGAATGATTCTCATTGGTGGCCTGATCCCATCCCGGATCTGATATCCCATCCGTGCTTGACTTTCTAACCACTCTCTTTAACGATGGTGCCAGCAGTTCCACAGTCAAACCTATAAAGGGACCTCTCTCTGGTCGAGCCAGCTGACAGCCTTTTTGGTAGCCATTACAAAGAGAGTTTCTGAACTTCAAGCATTATCAGCTAAACCTCGGTATTTCATTCTACCTCAGGACCAACCTTTCTTCCTAAAATCGCTTCTGAAGCAAACATCAATCAGTCCATTAACCTCCCTTCCTAAATATGAAAACAAAGGTGAATATAAGCTACATTCACTAGATGTTCACAGGCAGCTTAGATTTTATCTGAACAGGATGGCTGGTCATAGGCAATCCGACCAGCTGTTTATTTCCCAATTCAATTTGGGCAAGCCAATCTCTAAAGTTTCGGATTTCACAGTGCATCTTATTGGCTTATCAAGCTTCAGGAAGGCCAGACTGGAGGGTGTTCATGCCCATTCAACGTCAGTATCTACCTCCAGCCTTCAAGGCATTCCTAGATGATAGTGCAGCAGCCACGGGCTTCATCTCATTATTTCCCACTATAAGTTGGATCTTGCATCTAGGGTAGAGCATCCTTAATATCCTTCCATGATGAAGATTCAGGTAGCTGGGGACTCTGTAATATCCTACTTCAGATTTAGAAGTTATGTACTCACCATAACGTTCCATCTGAGTAGGTGTATTCATTTTTCAGTTTCCTGCATATTCTATGTTACCCTTTTAGGGTGTTGTTGCTTTCATGAGGGTAGAGCAGGGCATTATGGGTGAGGGGAGGAGCTGAGAGCTTGGATCCATAGCTGGAAAACCATGCGGATCCATAACCCACAGGTTGCAGACAAATGAATACACCTACTCAGATGGAACATTATGGTGAGTACATAACTTCTAATTTCCTGAGCTGTTCTTACATAACTGTCTTCTACCTTAATTTGCTGCTCTGTGTGCTTTTAAGTGTTCAAGTGCTCTCCTTTGATTTTTCATAAACTTGTTTATCATTTTTAACTTATCTGCATTTATTTGAACTGTATTTGCCGTAATATTGCTACAAACTCGTGTGCTAGCTTGTACTGCATTTAAAGTGGTTTTGCTACTGTCATTAGCTCATTCTTTCTAATACAGAGAGAACTTTTTGAGAAAGCCAACCCACTTAACTAAAACATATATATATATATATATATATATATATATATATATATGTGTGTGTGTGTGTGTGTGTGTGTGTGTGTGTGTAAATTCCAAGCTTGTTTTCCTGTTTCCTGTAGCTAGTCTAATCCAGATACAGATTTGCTGTATCCAGGACTGTTTGTAAGCTTCTGTGCCCCAAGTCTTTCTTTGTTGGAGGGAAGCCTTCTAGCTTATCAGTGGGAGTGGTACGCACTAGGTAGCCTATCTACAAGAAGATCCAGATACAGATTCTTAGTTTTAGCACTTGAATTTGCTTAGCCGTGCTCAGCACTTGTTCAGAACTTGTAAGCACTAAATAAACTACAAATTACTACAGCACTCACCCTTCCTCATTACCTAGATGAAAACAGTTTTTGTACTTCCTTTCCTCACTTGCTTAGACAAAAACAGCTCTTGTACTCACTTTCCTCACTTGTCTAGAGGAAAATATTTTTTAATTCAGGCATGTCCAAGGGTCAGCTCCCAGTGTTCTCTCCTGTCCATCTGATGAATCTAGGCATCTTGGGGCAATGTAGCAATTGCCTCATGTACACAGATAACCCTCTCCTCCTACCACCCAACACTACTACCTGTGAGAGATGCACTTATCTTGCCAAACTGGAGATAAAGCTCTCTCCAACCAAGACTGAACTTGATAGTCAAGAGGAGAAGGTAAACACTTGCACCACACAACACTCATCGCATAGTCCCACTAAACCTACACCACCAAAATCCACACATAGAAACACAAAAACATTCACGGAGGCTCTCAATAATAATCTGCTCAAGCAACAGAGACCTCCAAAGCAGAAACGCAAACAATCTCCCACCACCAACACAACCCAAATGACACATAGCCCACAGACTGTGTGCCACTCAACCACAGCCCATAAGACAAAACAATGTACCCAACACACTAGTCATAGGTGACTCTATAGTCAGGCACACTGATGTCCCACTAACCAGGCTAAACAAGGAGAAGGTCACTGTCAGCTGCCTGTCGGTTGCCGTATCCACGACGTAACCCACGTACTCAGGTCACTCCACAACAAGTACAATATGACTCTGTGATTGTCCATGTTGGTGTGAACAACCTGAGCTGTACCTCCCTGGATTACATGAAAAGAGACATGGAAGAACTCTCCGATCTTCTAGCCCAGGCAGGTATGACCCTAGCCCTGAGTTGCATCCTGCCATCGTCCAGAATGATACCGCAGTACGAGGACAAAATGATTGACTTCAACAATTTGCTAAGCTTCTGGTGTCATTCTAAGGGGATCCAGTATCTGTCTGCCTGGGATGACATAGTCGACAGACCACGATACTTTGCCAGAGATGGCCTGCACGTATCACCCTTAGGATTCCGGATGCTGGCAAAGGCTATTGCCGCCCCTATAGTGCCTTTTTAGGCAAGGTTCAAATGACAAATTCACCACCATAACAGGAGCAGGCAAGCAAAAATTGAGGGTAATGCTACTCAATGCTAGAAGTCTAAATCTCAAAATGCACTCACTGGAGGCACTTCTTAAAATGGAGAACATCAATGTCTGTGCAGTGACTGAGACCTGGTTCAAGGCTCCAGAGAGCACCCCTGCATTACCAGGCTATAACTCATACCACACTTTTCAGCCATCTAACCTGGACCAGAACACCAAAGGTGGAGGTGTGTCCATATTCATTAGGGATATCCACACCTCCAGGCTAGTTGCTCAGCATAATGCAGCCGAGGTATCCAAGTGCAACTAACTCTGGGCAAAACTGCAATCCAAATTGGTGCTTGCTACAGATCCCCCCACTATGCCCCAGGATTCTCACTCCTCTTTTTATTGATATACTGGAAAATATTAGGGTTCAACCAAACACCCTAATATTGGGCGATTTCAACTACCCCACCATTAACTGGGTAAACTACTCATGTACCAATTCCTTTGCTCAGCGCTTTCTGGAATTCATAAATTCCAATGCCCTGGATCAACTTATCCACACCCCTACCAGGGGCAACAATATCCTATACCTAGTCATTACCAACATGAGTGACCGTTGTTCCACACCTGAAGTCAACTCGTTGGTCAGATCCGACCATCAGCTAATCACCCTAGATATCCACATCCCACCACAGGTAAAAGCAGCACTCTCTAAAGCCAAAAACACAGCATCCATGGGACCGGACAACATCCCAGGCTGCATTTTACACGAACTTCAGAACGAACTGGCTCCCCACCTAAGCACCATGTTCAATCATAGCCTCACGTCAGGCTTTGTGCCCACTGAATGGTGCACAGCAACAGTTATCCCAATCCACAAAGGTGGAGCCACCACTTATCCTGGGGACTATCACCCTATTAGCCTGACAAGCCTGGTCTGCAAGGCCATGGAACGTATCATCATGAAATTCATAAACAAAGACATTGGTATCCTTCAAACTCTGGACCCCACCCAGTTTGGGTTTGTAAAAGACAGATCTTGCCTCCTGAACCTGGTCAACTTCTTTGAGGCAGTCACCAAAGCCGTAGACGAGGGTAAGGTGGTTCACACAGCCTATCTTGACCTTGCCAAGGCTTTCTACACCATCCTCCATTCTGGAATTGTAGCTAAACTCCCTAAACTAGGTATAAATCCCCTATGTCACAAGATGGGTTGCCAACTGGCTCACTGGCAGAACCCACACTGTAAAAGTTGCAGACTCAAAATCTGACTTCAAACCAGTGACAAGTGGAGTACCACAGGGTTCAATCCTGGGACCTCTGCTGTTTGGTATCTATATACCACATTGCTGCAGTCCTAACACTTTTTTGGGAAGCGGTGTAATTCTGACGCTCCGCTTCTCGGCCAAAAAGCCGTCAAAACAAAACAGCAAAAACTAGGCTGGAAGAACCGGCCCCGTCTTCCGACGCCGGCGTCGAGCCAGGGGCTCCTCGTGAGCCAGGGGTTCAGCCAGATAGAGACTTTAATCCCAGTCCGGTGACCTATTACTGCAGATGTGGCCTCTCGGGAGGTAGGCCTAGGCGGAAGGGGCTTCAGTGTTGCTCTTCCCTCCCTTCCTAAGGTGGTTAGGCCCTCCCCCTGCTGTTTCCAAGGCTTCTCCCAGGGGCAGGCCAGGTCCCCTAGTTCTTTGGTTAGGCCACTCTCAGGTTCTGTACCCCAAGAAGCATATGCTTAAGATGGCAGAAGATTTGATTACAATGATTAGAGGTTCTATGCCCTCCCTATAAGAGGCCTAGGGTGGAAGGAGAGCTTGGGAGTGTTTTGAGCAGTGTTCCTGCTTTCTGAGGAGTCTTGGCTGAAGACTTGCAGGAGTATTGGATGCTGGATTCTGATGTAGATGATTCTACTCCTTCTGCTTCTCCTCCTGAGGATTTTTCATTTTCAGAGACCTTCATTTTTTGAGGGAGCATTTCAATGGGAAGGTCAGGTTTTCTTTAATTCCAGGAAAAGTTTAGGGGAATTTTTGTTTTACCCCAGCATATGTTTAGCTATACCTCCTGTTCTAGATGTGGTGTGGATGTTTTTGTTTTGCTTCTCTGAACTCTGCCTCCCTCCCCAGTTAAACCAACCGATAGATATTATAGGGTGCCTGAAGCTCATGTATCTTTTTTGGGTCCTAGGCAGACCCAGAACTACTTCTACACAGGGGCCTAAAGACAGGCTTCTGTCTGTGTGTAAAAATCCTGTTCCTCCAGATAAAGAGGCTAGGGCTTTGATTAGATGGGGAAAGAAAGTGTATAACTTTCTCTTTTTGGCCATTGAGCTTTGAATTGCCAGTTTCACATGTTGAAATATAAAAAAATATTCTCACAATTAAAGTCTAAGGTAGTAGATGCTTAAGGAAGGTTGGAGTGAGTAAGAGTTGCAGGATTTAGTTCATGTTTCTGAACAGGTGGGTAAGCATTCTTGCAATTTGGTTTTGATGTTGTGCAGGCTCTGGGAGGGTGCCACTGGTTCGGGTTTTTCTCAGAGGCACGCCTGGTTGAGGGATCAGAATTTTTTAGATGCTCCTTTTCAAATCTCAATGTGTTGTTTTACAAACCTGTTTTTACTCTGCTGGAGAAAATGGATGACAAGGCTAAGTCTGATCAGACTGTTAAAGATTTTTGCAGGTTTAGCCTCCAAAGTTTAGTAGAAATTGGCCTACCAAGGGAAATTCTCATTATCAGTTCTCTGCATTGCCCTTTGGCTTATTTACTTCTTCCAGGGCAGGTGTTGATTCTAAATAGACAACAACTGTCATCATGGCACATCAACAAACAAGGGGAACACATTTCTTATCCTCTATGCAGGCAAGCAATGATTTTGCACAGAACTTAGCTTAGCAGATACAGGCAAATCATGGATCATGGATCCCCAATGCGGAAACATTCTTCATTTGTATTTCAGACATTGACAGTGTCATGGGAACTCATAGACATGATCTGTTCGCTTCTCCACTAAACCACCACCTGCCAAAGTTTGCAGAAAGCTGTTTCATCATCAAGCCTGGTGGAAAGTGGATCTTCTTTCTTTCAGTTGGAAAATTGTGTATGCCTTTCCACCTCTGCCCTCTCCTCCCAAAGGTACTTCTAAGGGTCAGACAAAGCGAGCCAAGGATGATTTAATAGCTTCTCTGAAGTACAGGCTAACGAAGTTCGCAGATGACTGCAAACTAGGAGCTTTAGTCGAGTCTCCAAATTATGTGGATATCCTACAGAAGGGCCTCACTGAGACAGATGCCTGGTGTCAGAACCATGGCCTCAAGTTCACTGCCAAAAATGCATTGGTATCCCCTTAGGTAAAAACTCTGTACCCATGAACTACCACATAGGTGGCAGTCTTAACACAGAATGTGTGATGAGACCTTGGGACCCAGGTGGACAGTAGTCTCTCCTTTGATAATCACATTGTTACAGTAGTCAGGAAATCCTTCTACATGGCACACCTCATCACAAAAGGGTTCTCATCCAGGAAAAAAAAGAGGTCATTGTTCCCCTCTACTCGACACTCATTAGACCCATTATAGAGTACAACGCCCCTTTTGGAATGTAAATCACAAGACATATGCAGCAGCTGGAAAGGCCACAGAAGTACCTCACAAAGAGAATTACTGACCTCAAACAGATGCCCTACACTGATCGTCTCAAAAAACTCTAGCTTTACTGTGTAGCATATCGCCTACTCCAAGGTGATCTCTGCCTAACGTATAAAGCTATGTCAAACCCAGAGCTTTTGGACATGCTACACCAAAAGAAATCTCAATCCCTCCGAGTTACAAGCTCTAGGGACCTAAACCTTATCACCAAAATAAACAGGACATGCTGGAGGGATATATTCCTGTCCCAGAGACTTCCCATACTCTGGAACAAGCTACCCATCTATGTCAAGCAAAGTTCCTCATTAACACACTTCAAGAAAAATCTTGATGAGTGGATGGGAAATAGGAAATACACCACGGGGATCACTTCTGTGGCTCTGCTCGACAGGGTCACAGGAAATTAACTTTCTTGGGTTGGCATAAGCCAGGGAACTTTGTTGGCTAGGCTTACTTAGGACCTTGGGCCGATAGCCTAGTACCTACCTATGAACTTATGAAGTAACCCATCCTTCATTCCAAAGGTAGCTATGATGACTTCACTGAAGTCAATCCATCAATCTTCTAGTTTTCTTTCCTAATTTTACCAGCAAAGGGTGATCCATGCTACATTTGTTGGATGTGCATTGTCTACTTCATATCTGTCTTCACAGTACAAAGAAAATTAGAAAGTCTGATCAGCTGTTTTGTTTCTCTCTCAACAAATCATATTGGAGTAGGGAGTCTCTAAAGTGACTTTTTCTAGATGGTTGTCCGACTACATCTGATATGTGTATAGAGAGAAGAGGTTGACATCACCCAAACTTATAAAGGCTCATTTGACTAGATCTACAGCTACTTTTACTGGTTTCTTTTCAGAAGCTTCCATTGATATTTGTAATACAGCCACTTGGTCGCAGTGTACATACCTTCATTTCTCATTATAAATTGGATATGTACTCAAGAGGTAGGGCTACTTATGGTTTAACCTTCCTCCAGAATATCCTTTCATGAAATCTCCCAAGGGTTTCATTAGTTGGGGATGCTTTCCTGTCCATTGAAGAATGGACAGAAGACACACCATCAGATACAAAAGTTTTATACTTATCATAATGCTAGAGTTGTGTTATCTCCTTCTGTCCTTTCACAGTTCCCCACGCTCCTTCCAGCTTCCCTTCTTTTTGGTGTTATTGCTTACTGATTTCTGGTATCAATGTACTGCCTTTCCCTGATCCATTCATGTGGACTTCAAGCTCCAGTGCAGAATATGAGCTTAAGTATTCAATTTATGAATTACAGTCTATGAAAAGGTCCTTTGTCCATTAAAGGTACTTGGAAAACTTGATCTGAGATAATTTTAGGGGCAGGAGAGGAATATAGATACATATATACAAATATTTCAAGCATGGGCATTAATGCCCTTCTAGCCTGCCAATGTACTAAAACACTTTTTCCTGTAATAAGAGTCCAGGCTGCTCTTAAAAATATCTAAACTAATACTTGCTTTAATGTAATTTGGTAGTTTGTTCCATGCATCAGCTGCTCTCTCAGAGAGCCAATTAGTACACTTCTCATTCCTATAAAATCATTTTTTCTAATTTCTCCCAATCTTTCGGGTTTCTAATACTATGATGGGAATAGACCCCATTCCTAATTTAAAGCACAATTAAAGTTCATGAAATTAGTATTGTTTCAGTCTTTGATGTCAGCCAAAAGTGCTGTTTGCAGCACTCACAAATGTGCCCAGCAATGACTCCTTCTGCAATTAATACAGGGTTACATGGATTGGTAACGTATCTAAATATGATTGTAAATTATTTTTTATAAGACTTGTTGCTCCAACTACTTTTGGAACTGTCTGGGTATTTTTCTTCCACATTGCTCTTATTTCTGCCTGCAGATCCTGATATTTTATGACTTTGTGTGTGTCTGTATGCAAGACACTGTAGTCACTGGGTGCAGCAATTTCAATGATCAGTGCTACTTTTGTCTTCTTTTCTTGGACCCACAATATCCAATTTTCTAGCGTCTATCTTTTGAACTGTTGGTAATGGGTGATCCCATGTGATACAAACTTCTTCATTTTTTGTGATGCTTTGTAGCTCATGTTTTCAGTGTTTTTCGGCCACTTCACTACCATAATGTTTGCACAATCCCCAGTGTAACAGTCTTGCCACATTGTTATGCCTTTCAGTATATAGTCCTTCTGCCATTAGTATGTCACACCCAGCAACGGGGTGTGCAACTGTTTCCAATTCTGTTTTACAAAACCTGCATTTATCTGTCTCTCCACATGTTCAATGGACTTTGTAAACCAGCATGTACATAGCCTACTATCTTGGGCTGCCAATGTTAACCTTTCATCTCTTGGTTTGAATTTGCCTCTCCTTAACCATTCCTGTGTTCATTCCTTTTCATCATGATGTTTTTCCAAAAGTTTTCTACACTTGCAACTGTATTTATGCATCTGAAGTTGTCGCCTTCATTTGGTCTTTAACCTGTGGGTTCCTGGATCTGGCTTGGCCGCATATCTAGCATTTGATCTGAGCTGTAAGCTCCTCCCCTACCCATAATGCCCCTGTCTCCTTCCTCCCTTCGGATCTCGTTTGCCGCTCTTCATGTCCGCATCGCAATCCATCCTCTCTGCTGTTATTGTTGGGTAAGTGACTTTCTTTAACTATTAGATTCTTCCTTTCCTATATCTTTTTACTCTTTTCTACCTTTCTACATCCCCATGTGCTTTGAGTTGCTTTAAAAAAAAACAAAAAAGCCCAAACCTCTTTCTCTAACTTTTCTTCTGTGTGTGTGCTCTTTGTGTGAGTTGAGTGTGTGGTGGGCTGTAGGTTGGGAGAATTTCTGATACCCCCAAACCAGGCTTCAGAAAATGTACAGTGTTTGGCCACAGCTGATGGCCACACTTTGTGCTTCATTTGTCTTGGGGCAGCCCACTTGCAAAGCTCCTATTACATCTGTGCAGGGTTTAATCCCTGGCATACCTCTCAACCAGGAAACATTAAAAATCTGGACAAGGCATATGAAAAATAGGTACAAATCTGTACACGGATCAGTGCAAAATTTGCATACATAATTACATAACCCCATCCACTGAAATGAATTGTGAGATACCAAATTTCAAACGCAAACTGAAGGACAACCAAAATATGGCACCAGAGTCCCCCTGCAGCCATTCCAATGTCCTATTACCTGGCTATTTATCCCCATTTACCATAAACACTAATGTGTGCATACTGCTTTACTTCAACAATGATTATTTGGATTTTATTTTCACATTTTATAGCACAGTGTACAAACACTAATAGATATCTGCTAAACAAATCAGTACTGTGTTTCAATAAAAATAGACTTGGCATTAAAACTTCTCTGCCCTTGAAACTTGCATTCATTGAAACAGCATTGAAAACCACACCACATCCAAAGAAAATGCTTCTGGCCAGTGGTGGATAAAGATAACCTTTGGGCTGTTTTCAAATCACAGGCCCTTTGCACACAAAACAAGAAACATACATGCGTTCTTTGATGCACTTTCCTGACTTTATTAAATTTTATTCCTTGTATTATACAGCACACTTGTTAGACTTAAGTTAGAGCGCATTTTAAATTTTATTATTTGAACATTTTTCTAGGAGGCATTAGGCAATGAAACAAAATGCATGAACAAATAATGACAAAACCAACCAATTCAGAACATTTCATAAAAAAAAAGTCACACACAAATATATATATATATATATATATATATATATATATAGAGAGAGAGAGAGAGAGAAATCTATATAGATTGACTGTAGTGTAAGCCATAGGCATCTTGCACAGTTTCTTGAACTTGTTTTCAGTTTCATTTTTTTTTTTTGGGGTGGGGGACAAAAGAAAAAAAACAGGGACACATTTTAAACATTGCTTGTATAATTTTGGAAAGTTGTTAGAATAAAAATGTCACCACCATTATGTATTCTAATGCCAAGTCTTGAACCCAGGACCGTGTGCACTACAGTCGGAACAACATACCACTATGCCAATCAGGAGCTTCCTGAAAGACATTAAGACTGAATCTTAAATAGTTATCATTTAGTGAATTCACTTCTCACTTCTCACCACCATAGCTCTCAACCTCTTAGCACAAAAAACCTGGACAAAGCCAATAATGGGGGAGTACAACCCCAAAACAGGGACACTTTTCAAGTACTGATATTATAAACTTAGAAAATTGCTAGAATAAAAGGTTTGTGTTACCATTTATTTTCTGAAGAATATGAAGGCTGAAATTCAAATGGCTGTCATTATTTAGTGAATTAAATCCTTACAAAGTAATTTAGATGCGTCTGTTTACTTATCCCAGCATAATTTGAGTATGATGTTTCATCTATAATACTAAAAGGGAGGGATTGCTGTCTCATGTTACCCAGCAAAAAAACTGCAGCCTAGCAACATTTAAGGCTCAGAAAATAAAAAGATGATATGTTAACAAGAGATGCAGCTAGTTGAATACAATCTGGAAGGAACTTCACATGAAGATGAAACAGATCATTCTGGACTGTTTTGAGAACTTCTTAAGTGCATATCAGTGCGTGTTGTTTTAACCCTTCAGTGAAATCCTACACTAAAATTCTGCTGTCAAGTTCAAGAATGCCTAATAGATATTAACATTTTCTGGGAAAGAACCCAATGGTATTTACATATTATCGCAACCACAGCTTGTTTGCATTCACGGCATTCTCGGCAACATGCTAACTTTGTAACGCTCGGCAGCAGGTTACTTAATTCAGAAAAAAAGTTGCCGAAAATGTACTGAATGCAGAGAAGCTGTGGTTGCAATAATACGCAAGTACCACCCAAACATATCTCTGTGAATATTTTAAAGACCTCATTTAGTGTTTTACTACTAAAAAAACATAGCTACTTCCTATTTTTGTTCTCATTCATTTAAATTTGTCAAGAACAGCAGCCCATTCCAGGAAGCAATAGGTATAAGCTAAGAAACGAGCCCTGGATGAGGACAGCAGTTAATTACAATGTAAACACATACATATATGAAGTGAGTCTCACACACACACACACACACACACACACACACACACACACACACACACACACACATCCCTCTCTGTTGAGTACCTTAGAAGCATGCTCTGTCCATCCGTACAGCAGTTCATATAAGTACCTTTCCTTCAGTACCAGCGATTTCCTTCATAAGGCCAGAATTCAGTACCAGCGTTCGTTAGTGCAGATGCACATGGGAAAGAAAATAAGCTCGCTGGCTTGAGTAAGCAGCAGAAAAGGAAAGAAATAAAATAAGCAGCTTGCAGATGCTGGCTTAAGTAAGCAGCAAAAAGGAAAGCTGTAGACAGTTTTCAAACAGCCAGCCGGAAAGCCCTTGAGCTCAATTTCGACTGTCTGACAGTGCTAACGTCATTTCGCACATGATGACATCAGCTCCAAAAGCATGGAAAATTTTAAAAACCTATAAAAAAAGGAAATGAAGGGGTGCCACTTGGGAATCTGGGACCCCAAAACTCTGTAAAAAAATGAGTAATTCAGTATGGTTGGGAGGTATGATCCCCCAAGCACTGATGGACAGGAGGCACAAGCTAATCCTCAAGGGCCTCCTTCCCTCTTGTTCCTCTGGGACTCAGCATCCTTCTGCTCCAGCTCCTGCCTCTGTCTCCGTCCCGGCCTTTGGCACTCAAACTCCCATCAAGAGATCCAGGGATGGCAACAAGTCAGACAAATCAAGGGATAGGCCCAAGAAGCGATCCCCAGAGCATTTGGCTTTGGCTGGTCCTCCAGCCAAAGTTAGGTCAGCTCAGAGGATGGAATCTCCCCGGCTCCATTCCCCTCAGTTCCCTCCAGAGCAGGAGGATCTCCGGACCCAGTTTCTGGCTCAGGCCTTCCCTCACTGCCCCTCTAGGCCAGTCGTTGGCCTCCTCTTCCCACTCCAGCCACAGTCTTACCAAAGCAGAGATGGATAGGATGATGCAGAAGTTTATCCAACCCAGATACAGATAGAAGTCTTGCCTGTCCCCTCTGCCTTCAGAGAGGGGAGCATGCAGTCTGTATTATTCTCTGTTACTCCTCCTTCAATCCAGCCTCCAGTTTTGGAGCCCTTGGATCTGAGGACACACTGCGTCAGGGCGCCACTCCGGTGGTACCTCGATGCCAGCCATGGCCTTGAGCAGGCTGGATTAGAATAGCTCAGATCTGGTCAGTTCTCAGTGCCGTAGCCTGTGCATCGGACCAGAGGGGAAGGTGTCGGATCAGAGTTTGTTGGAGCATAGCCTTCCCTGTGGTATTTCAGCGTCTGGAGGTTCATCTCTGACTCCCCCGTCTGGTCAGAGGGTTACAGCTCCTTCTATTGTCCTTTCTCAGGTGGTCTGTTCCCTTTCAGCATTCGACATGGTGGAGAGGGTACTCTTGATTCCATCCAGACCCTTGACAATCTCATCTTTGGATTCTGCCCTGGCTCTCTCTGTTTCTGGCACGGATCTGGCTATTCTGCCATCTCAGGGACTGCTTGCTGCCTCTTTGTCCCAGGGTGCTCCCTCTTTTGAACAGGAAAACGTTGGTTAGTCCTCTCCAGAGACCCCCCACTGAGGAAGCTCCTCGCAAATGTACATATAAAAGGAGGCACTTAGACTCCCCACTGGAGTCCCTCCCCAAAGACACCAATTTGGAGGAAGGGGAAGGTTCCCACCAACACCCCCCCCCTCGAGAATATCTCCTTTGGAGACATCATGGAACTCCTTTGTCAGCATGGGGGGTGGTCTGCCCGAAAACCTACTCCAAACAAATTGGTGTTCCTGGAGGCATTTGGAGTTAGGACCCTCTACTTCCTGGGTGTCCCCCCCCATGGATCCTTTAGTGGATCTTATTACATCTTGGGAGTGAAAGGAACCGGACACGGTGGAGCCCATTCCCAAATGCCCAGACAAGGTTTTGAGCCCCCCTTCAGACAGATCCCATTGGAATAAGGGATCCCTGATTGATGTCATGGTGGTGGCAGCTGCCACTAAGAAGGAGCTCACTCAGGAGAACTCTATGGTCCACCCTCCTGACCGAGTGTCAAGGACGATGCACCGTTTTGGGACGTGACCTTCTCTGTATGGGTGCTGAATTACATGGCACGTGTGATTTGGCTGCAGCAAGAACTGGTGAAGATGATCACTGAGTTGACCCCTGGGTCCATGTTGGCGGAGGACAAGAAGGTGTTTTCTGGCGTATGGGCACCCTGAAATCAGTTGCTAATACCACTATGCGTCTCCTCTCCCATGCAACTGAGGGTGCCGCTAGAGCTGCCGGTACCAGCGTTGCCATCAGGCGATATGCCTGCCTCTGGCTCTATGTATTTTTGGAACCCTTTAAGGCATTGTTTAAGAATGCTCCGTACGACAGTGCCTCCCTTTTTGGGAAGTCGTTACATGATACCTTAATTCAGAATGAGAAGGAAAGGAATACTCTGCCATCAGGATCCACTTTTCAGCCCCTCAACAGTCCTTCTCTATGAATCAGCGAGGGACCAAGAAGATGTGTTTTCGGAAATATCAGAGTTTTCCCCAGGACACTCAGGACTAACCTTCCCCTAGGGCAGAGGAGATTTTGATAGATAACGCCTTAGAGGCAGAGGGGGTGCGAGAATTCATGGGTCTTGACAGCCTTTCTTTGAGAGCCTTGTGCAACAACCCTGAAGGGGTTGCCTAGCTGCTCATCTTTGGAGGCATTTGGGGGTCATCTCTTGCTACACCTAACAGGATGGGAGTCCATCACAGAAGATCATTAGGTGTGGAAATTATGTCTAGAGGCTATTCAGTCCCCTTTCTTGAGTCACCTCCATCACCCCTCCCTCACCCAAACACTTCCTAGAAGTTGCACCCATACACAGAGAGGATGCAGCACTAGAAATTGCAAAGCTGCTAAGAAAGCGAGTCATGCAACCTGTCCCTTCAGACCACTCCAGATTAGGCATTTATTCCAGGTTATTTTTGATGCCAAAGAAGATGGGGGACTCAGGATCTATTCTGGATCTCTCCATCTTGAACCTGTCAGTGGCCAAGACAAAGTTCCAGATGGTCGTCCTTCAATCTATTCTGCTCTTCCTGCAGGAGAATGATTGGATGTGCTCGATCGACCTCCAGGATGCATACTATCACATCAAGATGAACAGGTACTCTTGGAGGTTTCTCCGCTTTCAGCTGGGAGCCAATCATTTCCAGTTCAGAGGGCTTCCCTGTGGTCTCACCACAGCCCCAAGGGTGTTCACCAAAGTGATGTCAGTAGTAGTGACTCACCTGAGACTCCATGGGATACAGGTCTTCCTCTACCTGGACATTTGGCTCCTCACTGCCCCTACCAAGCATCAACTGTGTCAAGCGAGGGATTCCTTTTTCCTCCTAGCCCAGTGGTTGGGCATTCCCATCAACCTCAATAAGTCATCACTGGCCTCAGTTCAAGCATTAGACTTCAGTGGGGCTCAGCTGGACACAATTCAAACCAAAGTTTTTCTTCGGATAGGATCCAGTCTCTGAAGCTACATATTCTTTGCATTCTTCAAACTCGGTCACCGACAGCAGAAATAGTATTAAAGGTATTGTGGTCCATAGCGGCCATGATCAATCTCTTGCCTATGGTGCATTTTCACATGCGGGTTCTTCAGCTGACCCTCTCAGTCCAATGGTCCATGTTAGATCTCCCATTGACTCACCCTATTCAAATCTTTCAAGTGTGCAGGGACTCTCTTCTGTGGTGGATTCATTGCTCGGGGTTGTCCCTTTCTTCCACTGTTCCCACTGGCCACGGTGACTATGGACGCCTCCCTGCTGGGGGGTGAGCACTGCTCGGGAAGGACAGTCCAAGGCACTTGGTCCCCCTATGAGACTAGATTGCATATCATCGTCCTGGAAATGAGGGTGGTGCTTCTAGCTTTGCAGACTCTCCATGCCCATCTTCCCCCAGCAACAGTTGCTATCCAGATGGACAATATGTCTGTAGTCTGGTACATCAACAAGCAGGGAGGAACCAGGTCTTATCCCCTATGTCTTGAAGCCATGAGTGTGTGGGAGTGGGTGATATCCACCGGCCATTTTTTGGTGGCAATTCACATTCTGGAGTGGTCCAACATTGTAGTGGACAGGCTCAGCAGGTCTATTTTGATGCCTTACAAGTGGTCACGGAGTCCTTCAGTAGCAGAACAGATCTTTCGCAAGTGGAGTCAGCCTTGCTGCGATCTCTTTGCCTCTCCTTTCATTGCAAAATGCAGTGAGTTTTTTTACTTTGACTCCCCTGCTGGGGGAAGCCCCCAGCGACTCTCTGCCCCCCCCCCAGTCTACTGTGTGCTTATCCTCCTCTTCTCTTAATACCAAAATTCCTTCAGAAAGCTCACAGGCTTGGGAGTCTGGTTATCCTCATTGCCCCATTCTGGCCTCGCCAAGTCTGTTTTCCCTCTCTGTGGTCTCATCTGGTGGCTCCCACGATGGACATTGGATCCATTTTTGGATCTCATCTCTCATCCCTCAGGGATTCCCCATCCAGACCTGGACAGAGTCTGAAACTCACTGCTTGGCTGCTCAAGTTCCCCTGATAGTCAGGACTCCCGACCTGTACTCACCTGTCAGAAGGATCCTGGTGATGGCTCTTAAGACTTCCACCAGAAAGGTGTACTCCAGGAAATTGGAGACATTTTTCGAAACGGGCTTCACAGCGTTCCCTTCACTGCCTCTGTTTCCATAGTTTTGGAATTTTTAGCTGGGATCTTTCAGCAAGGTGCCAGTTTTTCTATGGTTAAGGTCCAACTTGCTGCAATTTCTAATTTTCATGTGGGTGATAATATGGCTTCCTTAGCATCTTCAAAACTTCGCAAGGCCTTCCTGAAAGGCACATTTCAGCCCCCAGTGAAGGACCCAATGCCACCGTGGGATCTTACGTTAATTCTGCAGGCTTTAGTTTCACCTCCCTTTGAGCCCGCAGCCTCTGTGGATCTACAGTTTTTGTCCTGGAAGATGGCTTTCTTGGTTGCTATTACTTCTGTCAGGAGAGTTTCAGAACTTCAGGCATTGTCGGTCAAGCCCCTTTATATGATTTTTCATAAGGATAGGGTGTCCTTGCGTACTAATCCATCTTTTCTTCCTAAGGTAGCATCAGAGTCCAACATTAATCAGGTGATTAATCTCCCGGTCTTCTTCCCAAATTTTCCAAACCAGGGAGAATAAAAAGTCTTTTGGCTTTTCCCGGTTAGGAGTCACCACAGCGAAACTCTGGTCCTCTAATGATTGGCAGTGGATTTTTACAGTGCTGAGTTGCCAGCCCGATGCCCAACCTCCAAAGAAGGCACACCCATTCACGCACGCACCTACCTGCATGTCTTTAATGTCACTCGACTGTGGGGAGGACATGCAGACTCCACACAGAAGGTGCTCCAGCCGAGAATCGAATGGGAGAACCGCTTGCTATGAGGTGACAACGCCAACTGCTGCACGGATGTGCACAGACAGTTACATTTCTACCTGCACAGGACTAAAGCTTTTCGTAAATCTGACCAACTCTTCATTTCCTACTGTAAACCCTTTTTAGGGAAACCAGTATCTAACGTCACTGTCGCCCGTTGGATTTCCAAGTGTATTATTCAGGTGTATTCTGCTAGGGGTATATCCCCGCCAGGTCATGTGAAGGCACATTCCACCAGATCTATGGCTACTTCAGCAGCTTTTTGGTCCAGAGTTTCATTAGATGATTTCTGCTCTGCAGCTACTTGGGCCTTGTCTCATACCTCCATCTCACATTATAAGTTGGACATCATATCCAGGAACAGGGCATCCTTTGGCTCCGCTATGCTCTGGAATATCCTTCCATGATGGCCTCGCAGGAGTTTAGTAGCTAGGGACTCTGTCCCACAAGTTGAAGACTAAATGAAGACAACAACTTCAGATAAAGAAGTTACTTACTCACCATAACATTTCCAGCTGAGTTGTTGTTCATTTGTCTTCAACTGTCCTTCCCTACTTCCCCCTTCCTTGTATAAACTGTGTGGTGGTCTGATAACTAGAGGAGGTAGTCACCAGCGGGGTGCTTCATATATTCTTCTTCTTGCTCATGGACTTTTTGGTATGGGACAAGGTGTGTTGTTGGGTCGAGTGGGGAATACTAGATTGGGCAGCAAACTCGATCTGAAGAGAGGAAGAAGACAGGGGCATTATGGGTAGGGGAGGAGCTTAGAGTTAGTATCAGATGCTAGATATGCGGCCGAGTCAGATCTGAGCCTTATCTGTTCCCAACTGACAGGTTGAAGACAAATGAACAACAACTCAGATGGAATGTTATGGTGAGTACATAACTTTTTTTTTTTCCACATTTCTTACCTTCTCATCTGGTCCTTCACCTTATATTCTTTCATTTTTTGGCACATTCAGTTGCTGCCTGATTTTTCTCTACTTCTGGTTTGATTTCCATTCTTGCTTGACGCCGATATGCTTCTGCTAAATTAAGCAGAGAATTCATCTTAGATTTATTCTCCTCAGGTTTCAAGACTTCCGCTACATTTGGGTCTTGAGGTCAGCAAATGTGTGGAATCCCACGATTGCAAATCTATACATATAATCAATTTCAAGGAGGCCCATCTTTCCTTCGGAATGGGGAATATATAATCTTGATGTACACCGATTTTTATAAATCATTTGGTGAGCATGAAACATCCTTCTTTTCATGTCTAATCTACCCAACCCATTTTGGGGCCAGTCAGTCACTCTAAAACTGTAAGTTAGGACAGAAAGGCCAAATTGGTTTATAGCCTGGATTTTGTTCCTAGATGTCAACGCTGTTTTCAGAAGTATACTTTACTAAGCTTTATTCACATTTGTTCATGTTTTATTGTTGATCCTACATCAATTCCCAAATATTTATACACTCCCTCTTGCTCAAGTTCTTTTATATCACATTTTTGTCCCAAACTGATGTTTTCCTGGTGCTGCGGTTTTCCTGCTTTAAAGGTTGCTTTTGTACACTTATCAAGAACAAACAACATTCTTATATCTTCTGAAAAAGTTTTGACAACCTGCAGCTATGCTTTCAGTTCTTCATCTGATGTGCTATACAGTTTTAAATCATCAACAAAGAGAAGCTGAGAAGTCTTTACACTTTGTTGTGTTTTAGGAGCCAAGTTGTAGTCATGGCCCAAGTTGTCAAGTAAACAGCTTAATGGGTTAATGGCAAGGCAAAATAGCAATGGTGAGAGAGAATCATCCGGGAATATTCCCCTTTGAATTTTTATCCCTGGGATAATAATCTGTCCTTTAGCATGGCTTAATTGCAAAGTGGTCTGCCACTGTTTCATTGTCACTGTAATGCAGTTGATCAGTGTAGGGTGTAACTTATACATTTTTAAGGACTCTTTTATCCATGAATGTAGGATACTATCAAATGCATTTTTTTATAGTCAATCCATGCCCTACTTAAATTCTTCCCCTTTTTACAGTCCTCCACTATGACTTTATTTAACAACAAATGATCTTTTGTTCCATATGACTTTTTTATTGCCCTTTTTCTTCTACTGCCATAATTGAGTTTTCTTCAACATGACTATAAACTCTGTTAGCATCAATTTCTGTGGATAGTTTATACTTCATCGGAAGGCAAGTTACTGGTCTGTAATTTTTAGGGTAGCTTGTAGGTTCATTCTTTAAGAAGGAGCATTGTTTTGCCTGTTAGCCAGGTTGGTATCTGTTCCGGGTGCTCATATAAATAGTTCTTACTCATGGCTAAATCCCCATGCAAAAATGTTAATACTTTTAACCAAAAGTTAGGAACTGCATTTGGGCATGGGGTTTTCCAATTAGAGGCTTTTCTTAACTTTGTCTCAATCTCTCTGGCTGTTACTTTATCCCATTTCATGTCCTGCACCTTTAAACTTCTTCTTTCTTTTACTTCTGTCCATTTAGCATCTTTCTTATGTTCCACAGGATCTTCATAGATGCTTCTTTAAAATGTATTTACTTCCTCTTTTTTTGGTGGTCTTTCAATTCTTTTTACCTTATTTCCCAGTTCTCTATAAAACTTTTTTGGGTCATCAATAAATTGCTTACTTTGTACTTTTCCCTTATATTTATCCTTGTCTGAGGTGCCTTCTGTGTGGAGTCTGCATGTCCTCCCTGTTGTCGCGTGGGTTTCCTCTGGGTGCTCCGGTTTCCTCCCACATCTCAAAGACATGCTGTAGGTGGATTGGACACTCTGAAGTGGCCCTAGGTGTGAGTGTGTGTGTGTGCCTTCTGTGGAAGGTTGGGCGCCAGGCTGGCAACTTGACACTGTAAAACTCCACTGCCAATCATGAGCGGACAGGTGATCTGCTGTGGCGACCCCTAATTGGGAAAAGCCAAAAAGAAGAAGTACTTTTCCTTTATATTTATCTGTGCATCTTCTAAGTTTTTCCACTTGTGCTTAAATTTTTAGTTTATTTGCGATAGGACATGATATATCCTGGTATGTTCTAATACTGTGCATTGTTTTAATCACATCTGTCTTTCTCAGTATTTTTGTTGATCTATTTCCTCTTCTAGTCTTCTAAGTGTGACACTTCTTGTCTTAATTGCTTTATAGTTTTCTCTGTTTGATACTTTCATGATCGTATTTTATTTCTTCCCTTCCTTTCCCTCACTACCCTGTGTTCATGTGGTAGAACTTTATCAGTTATTAATTTAGCAGCACAGTAATATATCTCATTTACTTTTGTTATATCACATGGTTTTCTATGAACAGTTCTAATTACTGCATTCATTTATCAGATTTCTGATTTTTGGGGGTTTATTGACCTTCTGCAATCTATTTCTCTCCTTGATCTTAATATATCTATCCATGTCTGTTAAATCAAGCAACTCTTCTCTTAGCTCATTTTCTTCCAAACTGAGGTACATCCTTTGATTTCCATTTTATGTGGGTATTCTGTAGAAAGTTCTATAGCATCTTCTTGTGGCACATTCTCCAATTTCATCCTGTGCCATCTATTGCTCTGTCATATGAGAACTCATTGGCCCATCACTCCTCAGCATTAACTGCATCATAGTTTCCACAGATGTTCATCGTGCATACAGCTGCAGTCATAACAGATGGGTTCTCCTGCCGTCAGGCGGGTCCTCGGTCGGCCGAATTCCAAAGTCTAGGTCCGGCGTCGGTTGTCGTCGCTTCTTCCCTGATGTCAGTGCGACAGGGGTATAAAGGAACCAGCCAACGCCATTTTCTTCAGTCTTTCTTGCCGCGCGGTGCGGCAGAAGCAGTTCGCAAGTGCCGGTCGGCCAGCTCCTGAGATTACGAAAATTTGGAAACCGAAGTCTTCTTAAAAGCTAAGTACCCCATTGAGGAAACTTTTCTTTCCTCAGACCGATGTCAGACAAAGTTAATAATTGTATTTCTTGTGGGAAGCAAATACCGCATAAGGATTTCCATTTCCTCTGTATACCTTGTTTAGGCCCAGACCACGACGTCTCGGTTTGTCGTTTTTGTGCTACATTCAACAAACGCACTATTAAGTGTCAGGCAGAGTTCACCCAGCATTATTTTGGGAAAGCATTTAACTATACTATGTCGTCGGATACTCCGACTCCGGTTTTGTCTAAAAAATGCAAAGACAAGGACCGACACACGAGGTCCGCGGCCTCTACCGACACCATGCCAAAGCCGACTACACGTGGTCTGGTTCTCAGCGAGGTGCCTACGCAGCCCCTGATTACCAATGACACATCTTTGATGGTGTCTCCTGTGGCCGAGGTTGCAGGCTCCTCGTCCCACACCCCGACTACAGATACCGAAGCCACTTTTGGCGTTGAAACACAGAATGTGGACAGGTCCACCTCCACTCAAGGTGTCTTCAGACCTTCCTCTTCTTTCTCCATCAAGGCTTTCACAAAGTCTAAAGCTACCATGCACTCTAAGAGACCAGCTACACAGGGCCCATCTCCAGGCCCCATGCCTAAGAAACAGATGCTTAAAATGGCTGAGGATTTAATTACTCTAATCAGAGGTTCTCAGCCCCCACCGGACAAAAGGCCCAGAGTGGAGGAAGATTTCCCCCTCCTCTGATCAGGGCTCCACTATTTCAGAGCACTCTGATGATCAGGAACAGTCTTACTCCCCTTTTGAAGACTCTGATGCGGAGGAGTCCATCCCTTCTGTATCCCCCTGAGGATTACTCATTTGGGGAAACTTGCATACCTTAAGGGAACACTTCCACTGGGAAGGCCAGGATTATGCAGACTCCAAGAAAGGCTCAGGGAATTTCTCTTGTTACCCCAGCACAGGCCTCTGGCTATACCTCCCTGTCTTGGACATCCTAGATGATGTTTACTCGGAGGCCTGCCTTAGCCCGGACTCTCTACCTCCAGCTCCAGTTAAGCCTGACAGGTACTACAGGTTCCTGACTCGCACCAATTTCTATACAAAAGCCATGCTGCTGACCCAGAAACCATTTCACAGGGCCCCAAGGGAGTTAAGGCCTCCATTGCCAAAAATCCATTGCCTTCCGAGAGAGATTCCAGATCCTTAGAAAAGTGGGAAAAAGGTATATACCTCGGCTACCTTATCCATGAGGGCCTTAAACTGTCAGTTTCATATGCTAAAATACCAACAGTTTTTGTTATCATAATTGAAAAGTAAAATGTCACAACCTGAACAACCAGACTTGAAGGAGTTGCAGGATTTGATGCATAGTGCAGAACAAGTGGGTAAACATACCTTACAATGTGGTTTTGATGCTCTAGAGGCCTCATGTAGAGCTGCTGTTACAGGATCAGTCATAATGTGAGGCATGCCTGGCCCAAGGAACAAGCCTTGCCTGATCATGTCAAAGCTAAATTACTAGAAGCCCCTCTTCAAAAGGATGTACTATTTGGTGCTAATGCTGAGGAAGTATTACGGAAAATGGAGGCAAAGGCTAAATCGATGCAAACTGTGAAAGAATTTCTACAGGTTCAACCCCCACGTTTTAGTAGAAATTGGCCTTCCAAAAACTGGTCCTTTCCTGCCACAGACAGACCCCAAAGAGGCAGATACAGGTGCCCGAGGGGCAGAGGACAATCCCAAGGATCGTATGGAGGCAGACAATGGCAAGCTCCTACACAAAGAGGTGGTGAGGACAACTCGCAATCTTTCAGAAAGCAAACCCAATGACTTTCCCCTTTGCATGCCAACCAGGTCTCAAATGGCAGCCCACTTAGGAGGAAAGCTGGCATTATTCTCAAATAATTGGCATGTTGTCACAAAGGACAAATGGATCCTGGACATTATAAACAGAGGCTACAAATTCCATTTTCACACCCTTCCAAAATGAGAGGCATGCCAAACCTGCCACACAATCAAGGGCAGAGGCACAAAGGCAAATTTCAGATCTCATAAACATGAAAGCTATTCAAGAGGTACCTAATACGAACAAGGTCAAGGTTTTTATTCCAGGCTATTTCTGGTGCCAAGGAAGGGAAAAGATTGGAGACCTATTTTGGATCTATCCATCCTAAACACATTTCTATTCGTACCAAAATTCAAGATGCTCACTCTACAGCAACTTCTTCCCATGCTGGGCAAGGAGTCTTGGCTGGTAACATTGGACCTCAAGGAGGCATACCTGCATGTCCCAATCAGACAAAATTGCAGAAGGTACCTCAGGTTTCTTGCAGGTTAAACCCATTATCAATTCTCTGCATTGCCCTTTGGCTTATCTACTGCGCCCAGAGTATTCACAAAATGCCTGGCATCAGTAATTGCCTACTGCAGACTTCAAGGGATACAAATATACCCCTATTTGGATGAATGCCTGATCCAAGCGGACAGCAAGCACATTTTTCTGAAACATCTGGCTTATGTAATAATGTTGTTGAACTCTCTGGGATACACAGTCAACAAAAAGAAATCAAGGCTAATACCCTCTCGGAAGATAATTTTCCTGGGTGCCAGTTTGGACACAAACACCCAGATGGCCACCTCACGCCAGAGAAGCAGGGCAACTAATTCCAATACTTCAGAACACTAGCAAATTGCACCAGGCTGACTGCAAGGAAAATCCTGCAGGCTCTGGGATTCATGGCATCTTGCATCTTACTAATCCCATGTGCAAAGCTGCATATGAGGAAACTACAATGGTACCTGAAAAACATATGGTCTCAACACAGCCACATTTTGGAAACAATAATACCACTAATTCCATGTCTGCAAAAGGAATTTCTGTAGTGGGCTCAAGCATGTCAAACAAACGCAGGTCTTCCATTCAGCAAGCCTCAAGCAAATCAAGTCATCACAACAGACACCTCGGACTACGCCTGGGGGGCGCACATGACAGACCGGTGCATTCAGGGCAAATGGTCTCAAAAAGAAAAGCACCTTCACATCAATCAAAAAGAAATGCTAGCAGTAATAAATGCTATTATAGCTTTCAAGGACCTTCTACAACCAGGTCAACTGTTAATAAGAACGGACAACACCACAGTTATGTGGTACATAAGCAAACATGGAGGAACACATTCTTACCCCCTATGCAGACTGGCCATGCCACTTTGGAACATGGCCATGGACTTACAAATGGAA